>NW_006408603.1:6642349-6644362 GCF_000296735.1 Chrysochloris asiatica
GAAAATTATAGACCAATATCCCTCATGAACATAGATGCAAAAATTCTCAACAAAATCCTAGCCAACAGATTCCAGCAGTGCATCAAAAAGATAATACATCATGATCAAGTGGGATTCATATCAGGGATGCAAGGATGGTTCAACATTAGAAAAATGATCAACGTTATCCACCATATAAATAAGAAAAAGGAAATGAACCACATGATCATATCGATTGATGCAGAAAGGCATTGACGAAATCCAATATCCATTCCTGATAAAAACCCTCAACAAAGTAGGAATTAAAGGGAAATTCCTCAAAACAACTAAGAGCATATATACAAAACTAGCAGCCTACATTACTGTCAATGGAAAGAATCTGAAAGCCTTCCCTCTGTAAAAGGAACCAGACAAGGATGCCCTTTGTCTTCACTCCTATTCAATATTGTGCTCAGTGTTTAGCAAGAGCTATATAGCAAGACAGGGAAAGGCATCCAAATTAGCAAAAAGGAAGTGAAACTCTCTCTAATCATTGATGATATGATCCTATACATGTTGTTGTTGCTGTTGTTAGGTGCCACCGACCCATAGCGACTTTATGAACATCAGAACAAAACTCTGCCCGATCCTGGGCCAGCCAATCTCACTATTGTTGCCACGCTTGAGTCCATTGATGCTGCCGGTTGGCCAATCCATCTCATTGGGGGTCTTCATCTCTTTTTCTCTGACCCTCCACCTTACCAAACATCATCTCTTCTCCAGTGACTGGTCCCTCCTGACAATATGTCTGAAGTATGAGACGAAGTTTGGCCATCTTGGAGCACTCTGGCTGCACTTCTTCCAAAACGGATATTGGTTCTTTTGTCAGCCCATGGCATTTTAAATATTCTCCAACACCGTAATTCAAAGGCATCAATTCTTCCACTGTCTTCCTTATTCACTGTTCAGCTTTTGCATGCATATGAAATTATTGAAAATACCATGGCTTGGGTCAGGTGCACCATCCTCAAGCTGACATCTTTGCTCTTCAACACTTTAAAAAGGTCTCATGCAGCAGATTTGCCTAATGTACTACATCTTTTGATCTCTTGACTGCTGCTTCCGTGAGGGTTGATAGTTGATCCAAGAAAGATGAAGTCCTTGACAACTTCAATCTTTTCTCCATTGATAAGAATGTTGTTTATTGGTCCAGTGTTGAGGATTTTTGTTTTCTTTACATTGAGATGCAATCCATACTGAAGACTATGCTCTTTGATCTTAATCAGTAAATGTTTTAAGATCTCTTCACTTTCAGCAAGCAAGGTTGTATAATCTGCATATTGCAGGTTGTTAATGAGTCCTCCTCCAATCCTGATGCCATGTTTTTCTTCATAGAGTCCAGCCTCTCGGATTATTTGCTCAGCATGCAGGTTGAATAAGTATGGTGAAATATAACCTTGTCGAACACCTTTCTTAATTTTAAAACATCCAGCGTTCCCATGTTCTGTTCGAATAACTGCCTCTTGGTCCAGGTCCAGGTTCCTCATGAGCACAATTAAGTGTTCCAGAATACTCATACTTCTTAATGTTGTCCATAGCTTGTCATGATCCACACAATTGAAAGCCTTTGCGTAGTCAATAAAGCACAGGTAAACATCTTCTTGATATTCTCTGCTTTTAGCCAAGATCCATCGGACATCAGCAATGATATTCCTCATTCCATGGCCTCTTCTGAATCCAGCTTGAACCTCAGGAAGTTCTCTGTCAATATATGATTGTAGACATTTCTGTATTACCTTTAGCAAAATTTCACTCTCATGGGATATCAAAGAGATTGTCCAGTGATTTCCGCATTCTGTTGGGTCGCCTCTCTGGGAATGGACACAAATATGGATCTCTTCCAATCAGTTGGCCAGATAGTGGTCTTCCAAATTTCTTGGCAGAGATGAGTGAGTCCCTTCTGTGCCGCCTCACTTTCTTGAAAGATTTCAATTTTTATTCCATCAATTCCTGGTGCCTTGTTCTTTGCCAATTCCTTCAATGCACCTTGGACTT
>NW_006408603.1:6644857-6656904 GCF_000296735.1 Chrysochloris asiatica
GACTTGTTTTCATTTTCTTCAGCTTCAGTTTGAATTTGCATATGAGTAATTGATGGTCTGTTCCACAGTCTGCCCTGGCCTTGTTTTCACTGATGATATGGATCTTTTCCATCATCTCTTTCCACAAATGTAGTCAATTTGATTTCTATGTATTCCATCTGGTGATCTCCATGTTTATAGTCGTCTGTTATGCTGTCTAAAGAAGGTATTCGAAATGAAAAAAATCATTGGTTTTGCAGAATTCTATCATGCATTCTCCAGCATCTTTTCTATCACCAAGGCCATGTTTTCCAACTACTGATCCTTTCTCTTTGCTCCCAACCTTTGCATTCCAATCACCAGTAATGAACAATACGTCTTGATTTTTGATCGATTTCAGATTGAAGAAGTTGGTAGAATTCTTCTATTTCATCCTCACTGGCTTTAGTGGTTGGTGCATAAAATTGAATAATAGTGGTATTAACTGGGCTTCCCTGTGGGCACATGGATAGTATCCTATCACAGACAGGGTTGTTCCTCATGACTGATCTGGATATGTTCTTTTTGACAACGAACGCAACACCATTCCTTTTCAATTTGTCATTTCTGGCATAGCAAACCATGTGGTCGTCGGTTAAAAATGGCCAATACCAGTCCATTTCAGCTCATTAATGCCTAAGATATTGAAATTTATGCGTCCCATTTCATTTTTGACAAGTTCCAACTTTCCCAGATTCATTTTTATACATTCAATGTTCTGATTTTCAGTGGATGTTTACAGCTGTTTCTCTTCATTTAGAGTTGTGCCCCGTAGAAAATGAAGGTCCCGTGGGCTTTTCTTCCACACGCTTTACTCCACTCGTGTTATCTCCATCAACTCTTCTTTGAGGAGGCAGCTCTTCCCCAGTCAGGATGTTAGAGAAATTTTCTTCAGAAGTTCTTGAACTATCTCATCTGTGGACTTGTGTGATTCTTCCTGTTCTGGAATGCCGATAATTCCTAAGTTATTCTTCTTCATGTTGTCCAACATGAATCTTAGACCTTCTTCATATTTTTTTTTATTCTTGTTTTCTATTTTCTTCCAGCTTATTAGTTCTGCTTTCCATCTCTTCTATTCTACTCCTTTGCCCTTTCAGAATATTGTCTATTTCTGATATCCTATTTTAGAACGTTTGGACCTCTTTCTGTAGGCTATGAGTTGTTTCCAATGCTGTATCTATCTTATTTGATTGTTCCTGTAGCACTTCCTGATTTCTTCCTTATATTTCTCAACTTCATTGTAAAGTGTTTTGAAACATTTTGAAATCATTTTTCTGAATTCCTTCTCAGGCATTTCCAAGGACTGCCATTCTTCCAGAATGGAGTCCAGGTCTACCTCTAGGTCATTTGTCTTCAACATTTTATCTTGTTTCTGGACATGTGCTGATATGGTCATTTGTTTTTGCTTCTTGGACATGTTTAGTGTTTAGCTGTAGCCTTAATACTTAGATGAGTGTGTGTTTTGGTATTTTTTTGTCCTTTCTGATCGCCTCCAAGTAGATGTGATCAGGATGTGTGCTTCCCTTTTCACTCTTCTTCTTTTTTTAAATGTTTTATTGTGAATTATGTGATAGCTTATATGGGATGACTTTAGCTTTACAGTCATCCTATAGTATATCGTTTCATTGCCATGGTTACAATCCACTCCATGCCTCATCAAACAAACAAAGGGTATAACCTGCAAGCCTGCACCCCTCAAGGATGTCAGCACACAGTTCTTCTCCCTCTCTGGGTCTAAAGACCCCAGCCACTCCATCTCTCCACATAATCATCTCTGCCTCCATCTCTGGCATCACTGTTTCTCTGGGTAGGGTCCTGCTTTCTGCTCTTCTCCTTAATGGTCCCTGGGACCTCTGGTCCTAGACTGCAAAGTCAGTCACTCCCCTCCTTTTGCTACAAATCTTCTACCTTTATATTTCCAACCCTCACAGTCAGCCCTGATAACAATTATTCACTATTTAATCATAAGAGAACTATGTGCTTCTCCTTTCATCAGCCCCACCCAGACAGATTGGATACTACTCAGTTGAGATTCTACCTTCCTCCATGCTCCCTGGATCTACATTCCTCTTGAAAGCTTATAAGCCAGTCACTTCTGGTCTATGTAGTCCCCGCCCCACCCCCAATTTTGGGTAGCCAATGTCCAAGTTGCCCATCCTTATCTACCCTGTGTATCGAGGGGGTGGGAATGATCCTTGCTGTAAAGATGTGTTCCCTCTTTTGAGCTACTGCATCCATAGGTGTAGGTCAACTTCATCAAATTGTATCAGATGACTCTTTTTTTCCTCTTCTTTCTTCTTCTGGTTGAGCTCTGATCATCCAGTCATTGAAGCCAGGTCAAGTGGGTATTATCTGCAAGTGTGGGTGTTCTTGTGCATATGCCCTCTCTTCTTATCAGCTGGATGCTTCACTCTCCACTCTAGTTCTCTGTGGCTATATCACTGACTCTGGGCCCAAGAGTCCCCAGGTCTTGCCACACTGCTGGCCAACCAGGTCTCCACCCAAGTTCACAGGAGTCTATTGAACATTGTAGAGCTTAACTCACAGCTTCATTGCTGTTTTTCCCTCACTTCCCCTTATGGGAGACAAATGTGGTCACCAATCAGAGTATGTATTCCTGTTGACTCTTAGTCTTGGAAGAGGGATTGCCCTGAGGGAACTCAACCACTTGCCTTGATGTCTCCTGGGCGAGGAACTTTATTGTTCTTGTAGTAATCTGTTGGGCTGCCTTTACTGTTTTGTATTTTTCCTGTCAGTCTTTCTTTCAATGATTTGTTCATTTCAAATACCTTTTTTATATAGCATGTTGTTGTTGTTGTTAAGTGCCATCGAGTCGGGTCCGACCCATAGCGACCCTGTACAGGGTTTCCAAGGGTGTAAATCTTTACGGGAGTAGAAAGCCTCATCTTTCTCCCGCGGAGTGGCTGGTAGTTTCGAACCGCTGACCTTAAGGTTCGCAGCCCGATTCGTAACCACTACGCTAAGAGATGATTATACACATGGACCTCACCAGATGAAATACACAGAAATCAAATTGACTACATCCGTGGAAAGAGTCAGTGGAAATACTCCATATCATCAGCCCCAGGCTGGTCTGCTTCTCCTTTCAAGTGGAAATTTCCCACCTCAGAAGATTCTGGATGCGGTTCAGGATTCCACCTATAGTCTTATGTAATGCAGAGGCTCCTCAGGAAGGCTCCTTCACTTGGCACATTATAGCCCCATTTTAAGTACGCCATTCAGTTATAGGCAGAAGACATCTGGACTTACAAGCTTTCTATGGTGATATTTCTGGCTAGTCCTTTCTCTCCCCATCAAGTGTCTATTTTACAATGGTATGCCAAGGAAACCAAAATTCAAAAGGCAGCCAAGCATCGTAACATTATTTTCCCCATTTTGCCCATTCCAACCATGTCTGAATCCCTGTATCCCAGAGCCCTGTTGTTCCAAAGTTGTGCATAAACATTATTTACCTCTATCCCACTTACCATGCAAACCTGACTATTGTTTTCCCATCCAATTTGTTCTCCCATTTCCCTCCCACTTCTTGTGTATTGCCCCTCCTTAGTACCGAAACTATCCTGTGTCTAGTCCCTACCCTGTACTCCGCTATTCCCTTCCTCCCCTAACCCCACCTCTGACATCCCAGTAACCAGCAAAGAAACCACCCCTCCCCTTTAGTATGGGTTCTTTTTCTTAGTCTTTTACAGTAGTGGTCCTATACAGCATTTCTCCTTTTGTGACTGACTAATTTCACTCAACACAGTGTTCTCCAGGTTCATCCATGTTATGCGGTGGCTTGCAGCTTCCTTGTCATTCTTCAAGGTAGCATAATCTTCCATCATGTGTATGTACCACAGTTTGTTTACCCATTCTTCAGTTGATGGGCACTTTGGCTGTTACCATCTTTTTGCTTGTTCTTTGTCACACAACTTTCTTCATTTTAAACCATTCAGTGTTCCCATGTTCTGTTCAAACAACTGCCTCTTGATCCAGGTATAGATTCCTCATGAGCACAATAAAGTGTTCCAGAATACTCATACTTTGCAATGCTGTCCATAGCTTATCATGATCCACACAATTGAAAGCCTTTACATAGTCAATAAAACACAGATAAACATCTTTCTGGTATTCTTTGCTTTCAGCCAAAGAATGAAGTTGTCAAGGACTTCATTCTTCTTGGATCAACTATCAACACTCGTGGAAGCAGCAGTCAAGAGATCAGATGACATATTGCATTGGGCAAATCTGCTGCACAGGAACTTTTAAAGTGTTGAAGAGCAAAGATGTCAGCTTGAGAACTAAGGTGTGCCTGACACAAGCCATGGTATTTTCAATAACCTCTTATGGATGTGAAGACTGGACAATGAATAAGGAAGACTGTAGAAGAGTTGATGCCTTTGAATTATGGTGTTGGACGAGAATACTAAAAGTGCCATGGACTGCCAAAAGAACCAGTAGATCTGTTTGGGAAGAAGTGCAGCCAGAGTGCTCCTTAGAGGCCAAATGGCCAAACTTGGTCTCTCATACTTTGGACATATTGTCAGGAGGGAACAGTTGCTGGAGAAGAATATCATGTTTGGTAAGATGGAGGGTCGGAGAAAAAAAGGAAAACCCCCAACGAGATGGATTGGCCAGGTGGCAGAATCGATGGACTCAAGTGTGGCAGCAGTAGTGAGGTTGGCCCAGGAATGTACAGTGTTCCGTTCTGCTGTGCATAGGGTCTCTATTAGTTGGTGCTGACTCAATGGCACCTAACAACAACAACAACTCGTTTTCCATCATACATCTCCCTGTTCTTTCTAAGTGTTCTTTTTCATTTCTGCTCTTCCTTTTTCTTGATCTTTTTTTTTTTTTTTTGCTGATCCCTCCTCTTCTAAACACTCCCCTCCCCACTTAACATGTATTTTCTTTCTTGTCACCAAAGTTAATATGCGTCTACCCTCTAGCTGGTGTAGTGCTATAGGATAAGCACTGGACCACAAGGTTGGTTTGAACCTCAGAAACCCCATTCAGGGTTTTTGAGCCAAAATCAACTCAACAGTGCTTAACAACATATCTTTTAGCTAGTGATTTATTCTATCTTCCCCTCCCTCTGACAACCATAAAATAATATTTCCTTTTGAGTGAAAACATTTTCTTGAGTTTTAAAATAGTGGTATCATACAATATTTGTCCTTTTGTGATTGACTAATTTCACTAAGCATAATGTCCTCCAGGTTCATTCCTGCGATGAGGTGTTTTGCAGATTCATTGTTATTCTTTAATATTGTATGTATGAATCATAGTTTGTTTAACTGTTCATCCATTGTTGTTGTTATTAGGTGCCATTGAGATGGTTCTGACTCATAGTGACCCTACGCACAACAGAACAAAACATTGCATTGTTCTACGCCATCCTCAAAATTGTTGTTACATTTGAGTCCATCCACTGAAGAACATTTATGTTGTCTCCAGCTTTTTGTGTGAATAGTACAGTGATGAACAAAGGAAGCATATATCTATTTGTGTCATGGCTCAAATTTCTCTGTGACATATACCTAGTAGTGAGATTGTTAGATAATATGGTATTTTTATTTCCAACTTTCTAAGGAAGTGCGCTACTATTTTCCATGATGGAAATCATTTTGCAATCTCACAAGTAGTGTATAAGAGTTCAATCTCTCCATACTCTTACCAACGTTTGCTGTGTTCTGTTTTTGTTGTTGTTTCTTAACTTTGTTACTAATGCTGGGGCAAGATGATATCTAATTGTTATTTTTGATTTGCATATCATGGCACTGTAGGGTAAAGACTGGACCACGAGGTTGGTTTGAACGCAAGGTCAGTGATTCAAACACATCAGATGATTCTTGGAAGCCTTATACAGGGTCACTATAAGTTGGAACTGACTTGAGGGCATGGAGCAACAACAACAAATAATATAATGTTCATGTGCATTCCTTCATGTCCTTGTTGGCTGCCTGAATGTCTTTTTTGGTGAAGTGTCTCTTCATGTCTTCTGCTCAAGTTTTAATTGGATTATTTGACTTTTGTTGTTGAGGTGTTAAGGTTTTCTATACATTTTAGAAATTAGTTCCTTGTCTGATATGACATTATCAAAATGTTTTCCCCAATGTGTGGGTTCTCTTTGCACCCTTTTGGTGAAGTCTTTTGATTATTAGGATGTCCCATTCATCTAATTTGTCTTCTGTTGCTTGTATATTTTTTGTTATGCTTGATAGATGATTTTTGCCATAAATTTGGCATTATCAAGTCCTCAAAAAGTGGAAATAGAAATACCAACTGACCCAGCAATCCCTCTAGTTGGTATATATCATCAAGAAATAACAGCTGAAACACAAATAGATGTATGTATGAAGAACATGCCATCAGGATTGGAGGAAGACTCATGCAGATGATTATGCAGGATTGGAGGAAGACTCATTATGCAGGATTGGAGGAAGACTCATTATGCAGATGATACATGATAAATAATATCATGACAAATTAAGAAAAGATTGAAGTTGTCAAAGACTTTATTATGCTTGGATCCACTATCAACACTCATGGAAGCAGCATTCAAGATATCAAACAACCTATTGCACTGGGCAACTCTGCTGCATAAAACTTCTTTAAAGCATTCAAGAGCAAAGATGTCAGTTTGAGGACTAAGGTGTGTCTGACTCAAGCCATGTTGTTTTTCAGTAGCCTCATATGTATGTGAAAATTGAACAATGAATCAGGAAGACTGTAAAAGAGTTGATGCAATTTAATTATAGTGTTGGAGAAGAATATTAAAACTACCATGCACTGCCAGAAGAAATCTGTGTTAACAGAATACTCCTTAGAAGTCAAGATGGTGAGACTTCATTTCTTATACCTTGGACATGGTGTCAGGTGGAACCAGTCCCTGGAGGAGGACATGATGCTTGGTAAAGAGGAGGGTCAGTGAACAAGAGAAAGACCCCAACAAGATGGATTGGTACTGTGACAGTAGCAATAGTCTCTAGTTTTACAACAATTGTGGGTATTGCACAGGACTAGGCAGTGTTTCATTCTGTTGTGCATGTTGTTGTTAAGTGCGGTCAAGTCCATTCCAACTTATAGAGACCCTGTATAGGGTTTCTGAGAGGTGGCTGGTGAGCTCGAACTGCCAACCTTGCGGTTCAAATCGACCTTGCAGTCCAGCACATTAACCCACAGCACCACATCTGGCTCCTGTTGTGCATAGGATTGCTATGAGTCCGAATTGACTTGATGACACCTAGCAAAACACTGTACCCATGTTCATCGCAGCACTATTCCCAATAGTAAAAATATGGAGAGAGTCGGAATGCCCATCAATACAAGAATGGAAAAACAAATTTTGTTACTTACACACAATGGAATACTACCCAACTTTGAAGAACAATGAATCTGCGAAACACCTCGTAACAGGGATGAACCTGGAGGACATTATGCTGAGTAAAATAAGTCAATCACAAAAGGATAAATATGGTATGAGACCACTATTATAAAAAGTTAAGAAAAGATTTTCATGATAAAAGAAAATGGCTTAGATGGTTATCAGGTGTGTGAGGGAAGGAAGGCTAATTCACAGGCTAGAGGGTTGACACTTGTTAATTTGGGTGAAAGGGAAGGCAATTAAAAAATTGGCCCTAAATTTATCCCTATATTTTCTTTACTGTCATTATAGTTTAAAGCTTTACATTTAAGTCTTTGATCCATTTTGAGTGTTTTTGTACATTGTGAACTATGGATCTTGTTTCATTTTCCTACAAATGGATATACAGTTTTACCAGCACAATTTAATGAGATTATCACTTCCCCATAAGTGGATATATAGTTTTACGAGCACCATTTTTTAACGAGATTATCATTTCCCCATTTAATTAGTTTCAGTCCTTTGTCAAAGATCAACTGTCCATGGATGAATGAGTTTACTACTGGCTTCGCAGTTCTGTTCCATATGTCTTGTTGTTGTTGTTGTTAAGTGCCGTCGAGTCGGTTTCGACCCATAGCGACCCTGTACAGGGTTTCCGAGGGTGTAAATCTTTACGGAAGTAGAAAGCCTCATCTTTCTCCCGCGGAGCGGCTGGTAGTTTCGAACCGCTGACCTTAAGGTTCGCAGCCCGATTCGTAACCACTACGCTACCAGAGCTCCTTTTCCATATGTCCACATGTCTGTAATGTCTGTAATTTTATCAGTATAGACTATTTAGACTACTATGACTGTGTAGTGGGTTTTGAGACCTACTTTGTTCTTCTTCTTTAGTAGTGCTTTGCTTATCTGGCTTCTCTTTCTTATCCATATAAAGTTGGTGATTAGATTTTCCATTTCTTTAAAAACACTATGATGGAATCTGGATTAGGATTGCATTATGTGTGCAGATTGTTTGGGTAATATTTACATTTTTACGATGCTAAACCTTCCTTCCTATCCTCAAGCATGGAGTATTCTTCCATTTATGCCCTTTGGTTTCTTGTAGTGGTGTTTTGTCTTTTTTTTATGGTTAGATTTATTCCTAAGTATTTCATTTTTTGGGGTGGTTTTAGTAAATGGTATTGTTTTCCTTATTTCTTTTTCAGAGTTCTCTTAGTTAGTATAAAGGAATCTGATTTTTGTATGTTGATCTTGTACCCTGCCACTTTGTTGAATCTTTCGTTTAATTACAGTAGTTTTCTTACTGAGTCTTTGGGATTCTCTATGTATGGATCATATCATCTTCAAAAAGAGATACTTTTACTTATTTTTTGCCAGTTTGGACTCCGTTGATTTCTCTTTCTTGCTTTATTGCTCTGGCTAGAAGTACCAGTACAATATTGAATTAAAAGGCATCCTCAAAGGAAAAAAAAAAAAAAAAGGCATCCTCATCTGCTTCCCATTTGCAAGGGGAATGTTTTCAGTTTCTCTTCAGTGAGACTAATGTTGGCCATTGGTCTTGTAAGTTTTTGTTGATAAGTTCCGTCAAGTTAATTCTGACTCATAGCAACTCATGTAGTATTTCTGAGGCATGGCTAGTGAATTTGAAGCACTGACCTTTCAGTTAGCAGTTTGGTGCTTATCCTACAGGGTCACACCAGGACTCCTTGGTTTTGTATATGCCCTTAACCATGTTGAGGAATTTCTTTCTCTCTTTTGTCTCTTTTGTTGAGTGTTTTTTTTTTTTATCAGGAATGGCTTTTGGGTTTAGTTAAATGTATTTCCTACATTAATTTATATGATCATGTGGTTCTTTTCCTCTGTTTTATTTATGTGGTGGATTATGTTGATTATTTCCTAATGCTGAACCATCCTTACCCATCTGGTATGAATCCCACTTAGTCTTGATGTATTATTTATTTATATCTAGCGGAGTTCTGTGGAATAAGATTTTGTTGAGGATTTTTATATCTACAATTTTCTTTTTTAATGTTGTCTTTAGCTTTGGTATCTGTGTTGCTCACTTCATAAGATGATTTCAGAAGTAGCCCATCCTTTTCTATTTTCTGGAGTAGTTTGAGTAAAATTGGTGTCATCTCTTCTCTGAATACTTGAGAGAATTCTCCAGTGAACCCATCTGAGATGTGTTTCTTTCATTGTTTTGTTTTTTCAAAATGACAGGTTCAATTTCTTCTTTTGTAATGGGTCTGTTCAAATTTTGTACATCAGACTGTGTCTTGCAAAGAGAGTGTGTTTCTAGAAGTTTGTCCATTTCCTTTAAATTTTCTAATTTGATGGAGTATATACAGTTCTTCATAGCATTGCTTTCCTAATTTCCTTTTTATTTCAGTTGGTTCTGTTTTTACATCACCCATTTCATTTCTTATTCCTGTTATTTGCATCTTCTTTTCCTTTGCTACTTTTGTCAGTTGTTTTTGATTTTATTAATTATTTCAGAGTACTAATTTGTAGGCTTCATGATTCTTACCATTGTTTTTGTTTTTTGCTTTCATTTGTTTCTGTTCAAATCTTTATTGTTCATTTCCTTCTGATGACTGTAGGCTTTTTTTTATGTTTATTTTTTTCATTGTTGGAGATGTTGGGTTAAGCTGTTGATTTTAGTTTTCTTCTTTTTTGATGTGTATATTTATGGCTATAAATTGCTCTCTGAGTGCCGCTTTTACTGTTTCCATAAGATTTTCTTTTTCAATTGCTTTAACAACAAAAAAAATTTAATTTAATTTTGTATTTCTTCTACTACCCAGTAGTTTTAAAGCCATGTATTATTCAGTTTCAATGTATTTAATTTCCCCCCAATATCACCTATTGTTGATTTATAATTTTATAGTGCTGTGATCTGAGAAGATAATTTATAGTATTTTAATGTTTTTAATTTAATCAAGGCTTGCTTTGTGGCCTAACATCTGGTCTATTTTGGAAAACATTCCATGTGCTTTGGAAAAGTATGTATATTGTGCTGTTGTTGGGAAGAGTCGGAGTAGTCTGCTTATGTAGGTAACTTCTAGTTTGTTATTAGTGTTTCTTATTTTTTCTGTATCTTTTTTTGAATCTCTTTCTAGTTGTTCTGTCCTTCATTGAACACAGTGTATTAAAATGTCCTATTATTATTGTGATTGTCCATTTCTCTTTTTTTAAAAAGCTTTTATTGTGAATTATATGGGTTTACATGGGAGAACATCAGTTTTACATTCATCCTACCATATTTCGTTTCATTGCAATGATCACTATCCCCTCCATGCATCATCAAATAACCAAAGGGTACACCCCACAGGCCTGCCTCCCCTGGCCATCAGAACACAGCCCCTCTCCCTCCCTAAGTCCAGTGTCCCCAGCAGCTCCATCTGTCCATGTCATCATCTTTGTCTCCATTCCTGGTGTCACTGCCTCTCTGGGTAGGGTCATGCTCTCCGCTCTTCTCACTTGATGGTCCCAGGGACCTCCACTCCTGGGCTGCAAAGTCAATCACTCTTCTCCTTTTGTCAAAAAACATCTGCCTCTACATTTCTGACCCTCACAGTCAGGCTTGATGGCAAATATTCACTATTATACTACAAGAATCTTATCCCCATTTCCTTTCGCTAGCACGGTCTCAACAGATTGGAAATCATTCAGTGGAGGTTCTGCCTACCCCTGCACCATCTGGAAATAGGCTCTGTCTTGAAAGCTTGTAAGCTGTCACTTCTTGCCTTTATAGCCTCCCGCCACCCATTTTGGGTAGCCAATGTCTAATTTGCTCATCCCTGTCAAAGGGGTGGAAGTAATCCTTGCTGTAAAGATTTGTTCCCTTTTTTGAGCTACTACATCCATATGTATAGGTTAAGTTCATCAAATTGTAGTGAGTTACTTTTTCTTTTTCTTTTTTTTTTCTTTCCTCTTCTTTCTTCTTCTAGTCACGTTCTGATCATCCAGCCATTGAAGCCAGGTCAAGTGAGTGTTCTTGTGCATCTCCCCTCACTTCATATCAGCTGGATGCATCATTCTCCACTCTAGTCCTCTGTGGCCATGTCACTACCTCTGGGCCCAGGAGTCCCTGGGTCATGCCATAAATGCTGGCCACCCAGGGTTGGACTTAGATCCCAACTTCATTGCTGTTTTTTTCACCTCGTCCCTTTATCGGTGACCAACATGGTCACAAGCCAAACCACATACCTGATCGTGTATTCCCCTTGAGTCTTGGAAGGGAGTTTGATCTGAGGGGCCCCGACCACTTGTCTTAATGGCTCCCAGGCAAACAGCTTCTTTGTTCTTGTGGTAATCAATCATACTGCCATAATTGTTTCTGATTTTTCCTGCTGGTCTTTCTTTTCGAAGTATCTTCTGTTCTTTTAGCTGCTCCAGGCTATTCTACTGGTCCTTTCCCGTGGAAATTTCCCACCTCAGACAATTCTGTATGAGATTCTGGTTTCCATCTATGGTCTTATGCAATGCAAAAGCTCCAAGGAGGTTCCTTTCACTCGGCAATTTCTAGCCCTCTTTAAGGTATTCTAATCAGTTATAGGCTGAAGGCAGACTTACAAGCTTTCTATTGTGATGTTTCTGACTATTCTTTCCCACCCCCCACCCCCAAGTATCTATTTCTCAATGGTAGGCAAGGGAAACCAAG
>NW_006408603.1:6657640-6665961 GCF_000296735.1 Chrysochloris asiatica
CTATTTCCAATCTTCTCAGGAAGCACCATATTGCTTTCCAGAGTGGTTTGACCATTTTGCAAACCCACCAACAATGTAGGAGGGTCCCAGTCTCTCCACATCCTCTCTAGCATTTATTGTCCTGTACTTTTTAAAAATTTTTTTATCTTTGCTGTTATTATTGGTGTCAGAGGATATCTCATTGTTGTTTTGATTTTCATTACTCTGATGGCTAGTGAACATGAACATTTTTTCATAGGTTTATTGGCTGTCCAGATCTCCTCTTTGGTGAAGTATCTGTTCATGTCCTGTGCCCATTTTTTAATTGGGTTATTTGTATTTTTCTTGTAGCGGTGTTGTATTTTCCTATATATTGTAGAAATGAGTCCCTTATCTGATGTGTCATTGCAAAAGATTTCTTCCCATTCTGTGGGTTCCTTTTTTACTCTTTTGGTGAAATCTTTTGATGCACATAAGTTTTAAATTTTTAGTATGTCCCAATCATCTATTTTGTCTACTTTTGTTTGTGTAATTTTCAAAATGTTGGTAGTCTGTGTATTCCCTGAATTAGAGCCTTCACGTTTATCCCTACTTTTTCATTGATGACCTTCATAATTTTGGGATTCACATTTAGGTCTTTAATCCATGCTGAGTTGGGTTTTGTATGTGGCATGAGCTAAAGGTCTTGTTTCAATCTTTTGCATATCGCTTTCTAGTTCTGCTAACACCGTCTGTTAGACACTATCTCATCCCCACACAATACACCTAGGCACTTTGTCGAAAATCAGTTGGCTGTATGTGGATGGGTTAATTTCTGTATTTTCAATTCTGTTCCACTGATCAATGTATCTTTCATTGTACCAGTACCAGGCTGTTTTGACCACTGTAGCCATGTAGTAAATTTTGAAATTGGGGAGTGAGAGGCCTCCAACCTTGTTCTTCTTTTTAAGTAGTGCTTTGCTTATCCTGAGTCTCTTTCCTTTCCATATAAAGTTTGTAATTGTCTTTTCCATCTCTTTGAAGAATGTTGTTGGAATCTGGATTGGGATTGCTTTATATGTGTAAATTGCTTTGGGCAGTATTGACATTTTCATGATGTTGAGTCTTCCTATCCAGGAATATGGTACATTCTTCTACTTCTGTAGGCCTCTTTTGGTTTCTTGTAATAGTGCTTGGTAATTTTCTTTGTATAAGTCCTTTGTTTGTCTGGTTACGTTTATTCCTAAATATTTCATCCTTTGGGCGGCTATTATAAATGGTATTGCTTGCCTCATGTCCTTTTCAGTGCTGTCATTGTTACTATAGAGGAATCCAACTGATTTTTGTATGTTGATCTTATAACCTACCACTTTGCTGAATCTTTCAATGAGGTCTAATAGTTTTTTTTACTGAGTCTTTGGGGTTTTCTATGTATAAGATCATATCACCTATAAATAGAGAGAATTTTCATTCCTCTTTCCCAATTTGGATGCCTGGCAGCATTGATGAACTCAAGCGTGGCAACAGTAGTGAGGTTGGCTCAGGATTGGGCAGTGTTTTGTTCTGCTGTGCATAAGGTGGCTATAATTCGGTACTGACTCGATGACAACTAACAACACAACACAACAACAAAAATTTCTCTATCTTACCATATAACTCTAGTTAAGATTTCCAAAACAATATTGAATAGGAGTGATGACAAAAGGCATCCTTGTCTGGTTCCCATTCACAGAGGGAAGGCTTTCAATTTCTCTCCATTGAAAGTTTGGATTTTGTCAAATGCCTTTTCTGCATCAATCAATATGATCACATGTTTTTTTTTTCCTTTTTTCTTGTTTATATGGTGGATTACATTGATTGTTTTTCTAATGTTGAACTATCCTTGCACTCTTTTTATGAAACCCACTTGGTCATAATGTATTATTTTTTTTTATGTGCTGCTGGATTCTGTTGGCTAGCATTTTGTTGAGAATTTTTACATCTATGTTCATGAGGGATATTGGTTTGTAATTTTCTTTCTTAGTGATGTCCATCCCTGGTTTTGGTATGAGGGTTATGCTTGCTTCATAAAAAGTATTAGGAAGTTTTCCGTCCTCTTCTATATTCTGGAATAATTTGAATAGAATTGGTGAAAGCTCTTCCCTGACTGTTTGGTAGAACTCACCTGTGAAGCCATCTGGGCCTGGACTTCTTTTGGTTGGAAGTTTTTTTATAACCTGATCAATTTCTTCTTTTGTTATGGTTCTGTGCAAATTTTCTACTCTACTCTGTGTAAGTTTAGGTAGGTTGTGTTTTTCTAAAAATGTATCCATCTCTTCCAACTTTTCAAATTTGTTGGAGTACAACTCTTCAAGTTGCTGCTGTAAGTGCCGTTGAGTTGATTCCGACCCATAGCGACCCTGTATGGGGTTTCCGAGGAGTAGCTGGTGAGCTTGAACCGCCGACCTCGCAGTTCAAACGGCTTTGCAGTCTGGTTCATTAACTCATAGCGCCACACCAGGACTCTACAACTCTTCATATTATTCTGTTATTATCCTTTGATTTCCTTTGGTTCCGCTGTGACATCGCCCATGTGGTTTCTAATGCATGCTTTTTGTGTCTTCTCCTTCTTTTCTTTTGTTTTTCCAATGGTTTGTCAATTTGATTAATCCTTTCAAAGAACCAGCTTCTTGTCCTGTTGATTCTTTCTATAGTTTTTCTGTTTTCCATCTCATTTATTTCTGCTCTTATCTTTATTATTTCTTTTCTTTTGGTGACCCTAGGTTCCCTCTGTTGGTCTGTTTCTAATTGTTGGAGATGCTCTGTTAATGTGTTAATTTTGGTTCTTTCCTCTTTTTTAGATGTGCGCATTTATCACAATAAATTGTCCTCTCAGCACCGCTTTCGCTATGTCTCCAAGATTTTGGTATGTTGTGTTTTGATTCTCACTTGTTTCTAGGAACTTTGTGAATTCACGTTTTATTTCTTCTTTTACCCAGTCGCTTTTCAGCAGAAGTCCCATTTCTCTTTTTAAATCTGTTAAAGTTTGATTAGTTTATTTGGGGTTCTTTCATTGGATGCTTAGGTATTTATTATGGTTCTATCATTCCTATCTTTTGTGCTGATTTTTTGCCCTTTTCTGGTTGCTATTTTTTTATTTTTGTTTTCATCCTTTGATTTTAGTCTATATGTCTAAGATGTGTCTCTTGACACATATTGTTGAATCATGTTTTCTTATCCATTTACTATTTTCAATTTTTGACTGGTGCATTAAGTCCATTTATTTACAGTGTAATTTTCAATAGGTCGGAATTTATTGCTGTTATTTTGCTGTGGGTTTTTTGGGGGGCGGGGATGCTTCTGTTTTCTCTGTTCCATATATCTTTCTGTGCTAAGTTCATTTTGTTTATGAATTTTCTTATCATTTCATTTGTTACTATTGTTTTACTGTTTAATAAAGCTTAATGATTTTCTTGTTTTTATTTTGATGAGAAGGTTAATTTTCTTTGAAGTTATCCTGAAAATTATTATTTTCTTCTCAGGTTTAAAATTGTCTGTTCAATCTTGAAAGCATCTTAACGTCTCCATTTGGAAGTTCTGGAACTACATAATTCATTCCCTCTTTCTGTTTTAAGCTATCCTCATTTGCAAATTTATGACTCTAATTCCCTATTTTCAGTCTCGTAGATTTATTTTGGAGTACTGGTGTGGTGCTGAAGAATAAGCACTGGACTGCTAACCAAAAGGTTGGTGGTCCAAACTCACAAGCCACTTCTTGGAAATTCTATACAGGCTCAATATGATGACACTTAACAACCACAGTTTTATTTTACTTTGAATAATTCTATATCTGGGTTAAGGAGCACTGGTAGCATAGTGGTTACGAATTGGGCTGCAAACTGCAAGGTCAGCAGTCAATTTGAAACTACCAGCTGTTCCACAGGAGGAAGATGAAGCTTTCTGCTCCCGTAAAGATTTATAGCCTTGGAAACCGTGTACAGGGTCACTGTGAGTTGGAATAGACTCCACAGCACATAGCCACCACCACCATATCTGGGTTAATTTCTGGATGATGTTTTTATGTGCATTAATCTCAGGTTGTTGCTGGCTATTGTTGATTTTGTGACAACTCCCTTTAGTATTTCTTATAAAATGGGCCTGGGATTTATAAATTCCTTTAATTTCTGCTTATCTGGAAGTGCCCTACTTTCACCATTATATTTGAGGTACAATTTTGTTGAGCATATATTACTTGGTTGGAAATTTTTTTCTTTCAGAGTTTTATATATATTATCTCATTGCCCTCTTGCCTGTGTGGTTTCTGCATAGTATTTGAAGCAAGTTTATTTATAGTACATCTTGGTGATTTTCCTTGGGGGTTTATGGAGTACTGGTGTGGTGCTGTGGGCTAAAGCACTGAACCAAAAGGCTGGTTTGAACTACAAGGTGGGCATTTCAAGCACACCAGCTGTTCTTTGGAAACCCTATATAGGATCGCTATGAATTGGAACCAACTCGATGGCACTTAACAACAACAAGAACATTCTGTATAGGGTTCATTTAGCTTTCTGAAAGAGAATCTTTTGATAGTTTCTGCTGTCAGGAAAACTTTCTGCAATCTTTGGCAATTTTCTGTTTTTTATTTTTGTTTTCCCTCCTCCTGTTCTGTAATCCCAATCACACATAAATTTTTCCTCTTCATAGTGTCTCACATAATTCTCAGTTTTCTTCATTCTTTTTTCTGATTTTCCTTCATTCAAATTGGTGTCAAGGGAATTGTTTTATAAGTTTTGTGTTAATCTTCTGGATTTCTAATTTTCTTTGGTTTTCAATTATCTATTTATGTTGTCATTTTACTCTTGTATTGTTTTCCTGAATCCTTCTAGGCTATTGTCTTTGTTTCTGTTGATTTTGTTTGTCATCCCCTTGATGTCTTTGAGGGTCCTATATATAAATCTTTTAAATTATTTATCAAGCAGTTTAATTATCATTTCTTCCTCATAAGGCTTCCTAGTTCTTTACTTTGGTCACTTGTTTGAACCATCTTGTGCTGGTTCTTTTTTTGATTTGAAGTTATCTGTTTCCTCTAAAATATTTCGTGTTATTGTATTTATTGGTTGATTATGTATTGAATTGTTTTGCCCTGATTTTTTTCTCTCTTTGTCTTGTTTTAATATATCTGGTGGGCAGGGGTGGGTGTGCTACTTTGGTGACTGGTTTGGTAGCACAGGAATACTCCCCAACCTGTCTTTGGGTGGGTGGAAGTGTGGGCATGGGTGTCTGTTTTCTATTCAACTAGAGTAGCTGCAGGTGGTTGAGCAGGTGCTGTACACCATCAGCTGTTGTTCTAATAGTACAGGAATGGTTGGTGAACATTGTTCATATGCTTCCAGGTCTGGAGGTGGTAAGTGTTTGGTGCTCAGTCCACAAGAAGAGGCACAGTCCACAGGAACCTGGCACAAGTTCCATACATATGTATCCCCAGCCATGTGAGTGCAAATCTGACAGCAGATACCACAAGTGCATGACATATGGTCTGGGGAGTACAGTTTATTGATCATGCAGGCAATGTGCAGTGATTGGGAGAGCTGTCTGAGCAAACTGGTGGGGGAGGACACTAGCCACTGAGTTAGTGGGGATAGGGGATTTCAGCCCTAATCAACTAGGAGAGTAGGGGGAAAGGTGCACATCTCTGGTTGCTGTTCACTGATGTGGGACCAGAACACTACTGGGAAAGTGTAGCCAGCTCTCTTGTTCTTACTTGAACTAAAGCAAGGGGCAGGGGCAGTGTCTCCAGTTCTCTAGCATCGCCAGCCACTACATTACAGACTCTCCCCTCAAGTTGACGAGGGACCACTACTGATGAGCAGTTTTATACCTATTTACTGGTTTCCTCCTTGCTTTATGGTTGCCTGTGTTATTGCCTATGTGAACTTTTCTTTCTTAGATCAGTTCATGTTCAGCTAACTTTGCTTCACTCCAAATTTGTTTACATTGTGTTTCTGTCTTATTGGGGACTCTGTGAAGTTGGCTTCTCCTCACCCATGTATTTTGCCTTCTGAGTTCCAAAATGGCTACTCTGCATTGAGTTGCTGTTCCATCTCTGTCCTCACTGTTTTTATTCTGTTTCTTTTTAATAACGAGTGTCCAGTTTAATTTTTTATCCTTTTATTTGAAAGTCAGAGTTTCAGGAATATCATCTATATCTGTTTCACTTGGTTTCACAGGTCTATTTGTAGAGGAATGGGGTGAAATGTGTCACCAGGATACCATCTTGTCTCCTCCGGCTTGTATGGTGTCCATGATGTCATCCCACAACTCATTCTGGTCTACTGTCATGAGTGTTCAATGCATCAAATCTATTCTTGAGATGGTCACTAGATTCAGGTGGGATATATTTAAGATCATGCTTTGGTTCTAATGGATTTGTTTTAATCTTCTTCAGCTTCACCTTGAACTTGTAGAATTGATGATCTGCTCTACAGTTGGCATCTGGCCTTGTTCTTTTCAATGCTAAAATTGATTTGCTTCCTGTGTGTTCCAAACATGTATAGTTTCCATTTATGTTGTTGGGGAAAGGGTATTTGCCATAAATAAATCATTGGTCTTCCAAAATTCTATCATGCAGTCTCCAGCATCATTTCTATCTACAAGGCCTTATTTCCAAACTATTGATCCTTAGTCTTTGTTTTTAACTTTTACATTTCAATCTCTACTAATTATCAATATATGTTGACTGAAAATTTGATCAATTTCAGAGTACAAAAGTTGGTAAACATCTTCAATTTCTTCATCCACCTAAAATATTTTTCTAACTTTTAAATGCAAAATGTTGGATAATGTGATAATCATTGAGAAGTAGATGTAGTAATCAACAAAGCACCCATATCACAAAGAAACTAATCAATCAAGTAAACCCACATATATTGTGTTCTCCAATCAGTGTAAAACCTCCACTTTTGTTAATCTGCCTTTGACTTTTATAAATCACTAGTAAGCCTATTAAAATACCACGTTGTTAATCCCTGGTTTAACAACATAAATACTGCTTGGAAGCCTGTAACGTCTTGGAGTCCTGGTTTTCACTTTGTGGTATTTGCTGTGAACCCAGCTCGAGCTGTCTTTGCTCTTAACAAAGCTGTCTTTGCTCTTTACTTTCATTTTGAATAAAGCATGCTCCATTACACTACATTGCTTGACATAGTTAGTGGGATCTGAAGGAACATTATCTCCAGAGTTCCTGAGAAGTCAAAGACCCTGCATGCAAACAAGGAACCCTTGCACCCAAAACTGTTTCCTCAAACTATTGACACTAGCCAGGTGTAAGACTGTTTAGCTCAAAGCCTTTGCATTTTGCAAAAAATGGCTTTTTGAGAGCCCTGTTTGTTGCCCATCAGTTCTCTTACTTTTGTTTTCAGCTCATTCCTTGAAAATCTTTTAAGATTAATTTTGATGGGACTGACATCTAGTGGCCAATTCATATTATAGAACTTCCTTGTCTTTTTGATGCACCATAAGTTTTCTGTGCCTAAAGGATTAAATATGTACTTGCAAGTTTCTTGGTAAAATGGAGAGTAGTAACACATTAAGAACATGCTCAGGACCTCCTTCAGGGAGTACTAAAGCTTATCTGGTTAAGTGTTATGGCACCAGATCAGTTTTGTCAACCACTGACTTGTGCTTTCTGGGGGGAATTTAGAAACAATGGTCAGTGGGAGGCTCATTTAATTTAAATAAGTCAACCTTTTTAAGTAGTAAGTTACTTTTGTTTAAGCTCTTTAAATTGTTACTCACCTTCTGATAATTTTCAATGAGAAGAGTTGTTGTTATGTTTATGCTCAAAATTGTTATGTTTGAGCACATTGCTGCCACCACAGTGTCAATCCATCTCACTGGGTCTTCCTCTTTTTTGAAGAACCGCCATTTTACCAATCATAATGTCCTCCTGGGAGTGGTCTGTCCTGACAGCATGTCCAAAGATGAAGTTTTCCCATACTCACTTCTAAGGAGCATTCTGACTATTCTTCTTCCAAGACAGATTTGTTTATTTTTTCAGCAGTCCATGGTACTGTCAATATTCTTCACCAATACCATAATTCAAATGCATTGATTTTTATATTGTTTTCCTTCTTTATTGTCTAACTTTCACATGCATATGAGGTGATTGAAAAATACCATGGCTTGCATCATATGCACCTTAGTCTTCAAACAGACAGTTTTTTTTTTGCTCTTAAACATTTAACAAAGGTCTTTTATAGCAGAATTACTCAATGCAATAGGTTGTTTGATGTCCTGACTGTTGCTTCCTTGAGTGTTGATTGCTGTTGTTGTCATTGTTGTTGTTAGGTGCTTTCGAGTTGGTACCGACCCATAGCAACCTTATT
>NW_006408603.1:6669157-6670357 GCF_000296735.1 Chrysochloris asiatica
TTTCCCCTGCATTATAATACAGAGTAGACACTGGAGAGGAAGAGAAAGGAATAGTCAGAAACATCACACTAGAAGGCTTGTAAGTCCGTCTTAGGCCTATGACTGATTGGAATACCTAAAATGGGGCCACAGCAGACCCAGTGAACGAGGTTTCCTGCAAAGCCTCCACAATACATAAACCTATAGGTAGAAACCAGAACCACATCCAGATCTCCAGAGATGAGAAATCTCCACTTGAAAGGATGAGCAGACCAGTCCGGGGCAGCTAGAAGAATAAAAGATACCTCTTGAAAGAAAGACTTGCAGGAAAAACGGAGGTAGATGGACTGTTACTACAAGAACAAACAAATAGCTTGCCTAGGATGCATCAAGGCAAGTGGCCAGGTCCTCTCAATGCAAACCCCCTTCCAAGACTAAGACTCAACGGAAATGCATGCTCTGATTGGTGACCACACTTATCACCGATGGGGGAAAATGGGGGAAAAGCAGCAATGAAGCAGCAAGCTAAGCCCTACAATGTTCAGTGGACTTCTGTGGACCCAGTTGGGGACCTAAATGGCAAGCAGTGTGAGGAGACCTGGGGACTCTTGGGCCCAGAGTCAGTGGCGTGGCCACGGAGGACTCGAGAGGAGAGTGGAACTACTGGCCGACGGGAAGAGAAGGCATGTGCACAGGAGTGCCCACACTTGCAGATGATACCCATGTGACCTGGACCAGATGACTGGATGATAGGAGCTCAGCCAGGAGAAGAAAGAAGAGGGGAGGAAAAAAAAAAGAGAGAGAGAGAGAGAGCTGATACAATCTGATGAACTTGACCTATACCTATGGAGCAGCAACTCCAAGGAACAAATCCTTACAGCAAGAATCTTCCCACCCCCTCTAGACACAGAGTGGACAGAGATGGGCAACTTGGACATTGGATACTCAAATGGGGCGGGGGACAACGACAAACGCAAGAAGTGACTGGCTTACAAGTTTTCAAGGGGGAACCTAGTGCTAAGGAGCATGGATTAAGGCAGAATCTCCAGTAGGTACTATTCAATCTGTCTGGGCGGAGCGGATGAAAGGAAATACAGATGGGTAACTCGCGATACTGTAGTGAATAATGCTTATCAGGACGGATTATGAGGGTTGGAAATGCAACGGTAGACGTTTTGGAACAAGGAAAGGAGTGATTAATTCTACAGTCTAGGAGCGGAG
>NW_006408603.1:6670457-6673925 GCF_000296735.1 Chrysochloris asiatica
AAGTTTGGCCATTTTGGCCTATAAGGAGCACTCTGGCTGCACTTCATCCAAAATGGATCTATTGGTTCTTTTGGCAGCCCATGGCACTTTCAATATTCTCCTCCAACACCATAACTCAAAAGCATGCATTCTTCTACAGTCTTCTTTATTCACTGTTCAGCTTTTGCATACAAATGAGGTTATCGAAAATACCATGTCTTGGGTCAGGCACAACTTAATCCTCAAGCTGACATCATTGCTCTTCAACACTTTAAAAAGGTCTTGTGCAGCAGATTTGCTTAATGCAATACGTCGTTTGAGTTCTTGACTGCTGCTTCCAAGAGTGTTGATAGTTGATCTAAGAAGAATGAAGTCCTTGGCAACTTCAATTTTTTTCTCCATTGATAAGAATGTTGTTTATTGGTCCAGTGGTGAGGATTTTTTCTTTTTTCTTGGTGTTAAAACTGGTGTAATAGCTCAATAGAATAAGTATTCCAGATTTTGGGAGGCATGAAGAGGGAGATATTCAGAACTCTCAGCCAAAATTCCCCCAACTTGATCATAGTGGATTAAATGATGTGCTTGTGGATGTGATTAGTCAATGACACCAGCTTGACGGATTTTTCTTTTGGCACCAAATCCCATTGAGTTATCTGGTTCCCTTGGCTGACAAAGAACCATTAAGCAAGGAGCACTGGCATCATCCAGGGTGATGCTCTTCAAGCGATTGACCAACCGATCAGGTGTTGGAGCTGCAACAGCCTTGGGGCCTTCGCAGACTCACCAAACATTACAGGCGCTGCACTTGCCAATGCGCTGATTAAGAATCACTGAGAATTCCACCTCATCTCCTGCCTGTAGCTCAATTCCATCTTGAACTTCTTTCACATGGAAAAAGAGCTTCTTGCTATCTTCTACTTCATAGTTAATGAAGCCAAACTGATCTTTCACACACTCCACTGTGGCCCTATGTAGGGGTGTGATATTGTAAGCCATAGTCTGTGCATTCTGGCCCAGGACACACAACTGGAACTTAACAGTCTCCCCTTTCTGCAGGCAATTCCCTTTGTTGGCCATCCCTACTATGCCAAATGGATACACCTCACCTTTCATATTCCCTTCTTCCACAATCTCAATCATTCTGTGGTACTCAGTCTGTGTTGGATCAACACTCCTCAGGGGACGAATGACTTTACCAGAGTAGATGGTGGGATCAGCTTCCTCAGTAATACCATTCACCGAATGTGTTTTATTCACTTTCTTGGCACTGACTTTGTTGCCTTTGCCTTTGGACAAGCTATACTCGACCATGTCACCCAATTCCAGGCTATCAACATCACCACAGAATTCACTGTAATGGAAAAAGATTTCCTTATCATGATTGGCTGTTTCAATAAATCCAAAATTATCCTTTAGTGTTGCCACATAACCTACGAGCCTCTGGGAGTTGGAATTATGACCTAAAATTCACACACAAGTTGCAATCTGCTGACCAGGCCTCTGTTTGTCACTAATAAATACTAAATTCAACCTTATCTCCTATTTGAGGAGAAGATGATCCTTCCACATCCTTGGCTTGAAAGGCAATAGTCAGTTTTACCCCACAATCGTCATAGGCAATAATGCCATCCTCAGCCTCCTTCTCTTTGCCTTTAATTGGGCTAGTGGTTTTGGAATTGGAAAAAGTGGCCTCTTTTTCTACAGTGAGCAAAAAACGATGATCTGAATGGGAATGGAACGAGACGGTGCCCTTGGGAAGTTTTTTAATTCTAATAGCATGATTTCTTTGGGCAGTGAGCATATTAGGAACAACAGTAAACTCTACTTCATCTGCAATATGGAGCTGGTTTCCATCCAAAACTTCACTGAAGTGGGAGAACGTACGAGCATCACGATACACGCACTTGATGAAACCAAAACCATCTCTCATGGCAGCAATCACACCCATTTCTCTGGCTTCATTGGTGAACTGAAATATACTAGATAGAACTTCTATATTGGTTGCTCGTTCTAATTTGTCACGTCGATCTGTTGAAATATTAAACCTAACATGGTCACTTTCCAGTAGGGTCACCTTGGATTTTGTATCTTTGTCTCCAAAGGGAAGTTCTATAGGAATCACAAAATCAACTTTGATGTGTCCTGGCAATGGGTCATTCTGGTTTTTACTGGGTACTTTTGGGATAACTTTGGTTACAGTTCCTTCAAAATGTTCAATGCTGATATCTTCAAAAATGACTGTCCCTTGAGGCAACAGCCTGACATCTGTTGCAACTTCTTTACCATTTCTGTCCTTGATTGTGAACTCTACATCGTCACCAGGCTGTAAGGCTTCTAGGTCACCCTTAAATTCACTATAGTAAAAGAATATATCTTTTACAACATCACCTCCTTCATGGCACAAACTACTCCCTGACAGCGAGCTTGTTTCTTTTTTCAACAACATAATATTACGAGTACTTACAGCACCAGTATGTTTATTGTTATCAATTACAAAGTTTATTTTTATCTCCAGTTTCCAGCAGAACATTCCCTTCAACATCTTCAGGGGTGTAAGTCACATAAAACACTTCTTGTCCATTCATTCGTTCTTCAGGGAGGATTTCTGGTTTTATCTTCACCAGTTTAACAGCAATAGGTTTCCCAGTTCACTAGTCAGATGATACTTCAAATTCAACATCATCTCCTACTTTTAAGTCCTGCAGGTTGCCATTATACTGTGAACAGTGGAAGAAAAGTCTAGCTTGACGTTCTGAACACTGAATAAATCCATAAGAGGTGAACAGTTTCTCAATAACCCCAATTTCACACAGTGCTGCTGAAGTACCATTGGGGTACCCATTGTGTCCATTGTTGTGGAGAAGGTTTGGATCAAAGCTCATCTCACAGAGATAATCAAATATTGCACTTTCAGTAGTATTTGCTGATTCTTCTTTTTCAGCACATGTTTCAGAAGATGAAAGTTGCTAGTATTAAAAAAAGAGCGAGAGAAAAATGATCTATCAAGCTAATAAAGAATCCGACTGCTGCTGTACTGGGCAATCTCACAGCACAGCATTGAAGAAAACAAAGACTACTAGCAGCGTTGGGAAGTGCTCTTTCAAAGCTGTTGAGTAGGCACAAACTTCTTGTTTCAGATCAAGTGTTGTGTCTTCAACTTAAGTGTACTCTTCTTTGGTCTTGTTGGTTGTTACGAGGTTTGTTCCTTGCCTGATCTGAACTTGAAGCAGCAGTTTCAGGTGGTAAAGTCTATTCTGTTACACTTCATACCCAACAGCTCAGCGCCCCCTCTCCAGCGCTGCCATAAGCAGCATGGCCCGGTATGTAGGACGATTTTTGTTTTCTTTACATTGAGACGTAATCCATACTGAAGGCTGTGCTCTTTGATCTTCATCAAAAAATGTGTTAAGTCCTCTTCAGTTTCAGCAAGCAAGGTTATATCATCTGCATATCTCAGGTTGTTAATGAGTCTTCCTCCAATCCTGATGC
>NW_006408603.1:6680739-6682106 GCF_000296735.1 Chrysochloris asiatica
AGTCCAGAAACAGAGGACCCTAGGACCATCAAGGGAGAAGAGCACAAGTGGAATGTGGGACCTTATCCAGAGAAGCAGCAACACCAGAGATGAAGACAGAGATGGGGACATGGAGTGAGGGAGCAACTGAGGACTCTAGATTCATGGGAAGAGAGAGACTGAGAACTGGTGGCCAGAAGGCAGACTTTCAGAATGTGCTCTTAGGTGGTTTAAATTGTTTTATATACCTGAGTGTTCTTTTTTTTTTTTTTTAAAGAGAGAGACAGAGCTAAAATGAATAGATAGAAATACTGTTAACTAATGATACATGGAGGAGATTATAATCATTGTGATGGCACAAAGCATATAATTTGCTGAATTTAAAACTGATGATTTGATCTCTAAACTATCACTGAATTCACATTAAAATCTTAAAAATAAACACACACACAAATAAAACAAGCCAACTTTACAAAAAGTACTAAACAGTGTTCTTTGGACTGAGAACCAACAACAGTAGGTGACAACCACACATTGACATACATGGAAACATCCTTTGTAATTCACTCCAGATATAGAAGTGTCCAGAGCAGAACAAAACTACAGGGCTGAAAATTGGGAATCAGTAATGTCAATTGATGATCAGGACAATTAAAAAATGTAAGGAGGAAAAAGTATAATTACAGAGTTCCAGGTGCCAAAGAGGACAGGTAGATTTCAAGATAAAATAGAAGCTTTAAAAATAGCTAAGAAATTTATAAAGTACAAGGTAACTTAATAAAGTACAAAGAAACTTAACGCACCTCCATATTAAATCAAGAAAAGAAAAATCCATAAATATTTTGTAAATATTAAAATTATTAAGAAATTGACAAGAAGCACAAAAATGAACTCAACACAGGAAAGCATGTGGATCAAAGAAACCAGCAGCACCACACAACAAAAAACACAGCAAAGTGACAGCAGTCAATCTGTACCTAATGATAAATACATTGAACATCAATGGATTAAATGTGCCTGTCAAGAGACAGAGAGTAGCAGAATGAAAAAGAAAACAGGATTTTTCAATATGCTCCCTACAAGAGACACACCTTACAGACAAAGGCAAACTTAGATTAAAAATTGAGAATGGCAAAAAATATATCAAGCTAATGACAATCACAAATGAGCAGGTGTGACAATATTAATCTCTGGTAACATAAGCTTTTCTTCCCACTTTTTTCCATGTTTTATTGTGAATTATATAATAGTTTACATGAGAGAACTTTAGTTTTACATTAATTCCACCGTAGATCGTTTCATTGCTATGGTTCCAATCCCCTCCATGCGTCATCAACCGACCAAAGGGTATACCCTATAAACCCGCCCCCTACTCTCCTCCCCCCCCC
>NW_006408603.1:6683453-6686999 GCF_000296735.1 Chrysochloris asiatica
GCATATGAGTAATTGATGGTCTGTTCCACAGTCTGCCCCTGGCCTTGTTTTCACTGATGATATGGAGCTTTTCCATCTTCTCTTTCCGCAGATGTAGTCAATTTGATTTCTATGTATTCTATCTGGTGAGGTCCATGTGTATAGTCATTTCTTATGCTGTCTAAAGAAGGTATTTGAAATGAGCAAATCATTGATTTTGCAGAATTCTATCATGCATTCTCCAGTATCATTTCTATCACCAAGGCCATATTTTCCAACTACTGATCCTTCATCTTTGCTCCCAACCTTTGCATTCCAATCACCAGTAATGAGCAATACATCTTGATTGCAGTTTTGATTGATTTTAGATTGAAGAAGTTGGTTGAATTCTTCTATTTCATCCTCACTTGTTTTAGTGGTTGGTGCATAAATTTGAATAATAGTGGTATTAACTGGGCTTCTTTGTAGGCGCATGGATATGATCCTATCATAGGCAGTGTTGGATATGTTCTTTTTGGCAATGTACGCAACACCATTCCTCTTCAATTTGTCATTCCCAGCATAGCAAACCATGTGGTTGTCAGATTAAAAATGGCCAATACCAGTCCATTTCAGCTCACTAATGCCTAAGATATCGATGTTTATGCATTCTGTTTCATTTTTGAAAACTTCCAATTCTCCTAGATTCATACTTCATACATTCCATGTTCCAACTTTCAATGGATGTTTACAGCTGTTTCTCTTCGTTTTGAGTTGTGCCCCTTCAGCAAATGAACGTCCCATGAGCTTTTCTTCCATGGGCTTTACTCCATTTGTGTCATCACTGTCAACTCTACTTTGAGGAGGCAGCTCTTCCCAAGTTGTATTTTGAGTGCCTCCCAACCTGAGGGGCTCATTTTCTGGCACTCTATCTAACAGTGTTTTTCTGCTATTCATAAAGTTTTCAGTGACAAAATATTTGGAAGTAGGTCATCACTCTTTCTTCCTAATCTGTCTTCATCTGGAAGCTCATTCGAAACCTCATCTGAAACCTGTCCACCATGGGTGATCCTGCTGGTATTTAAAATACCGGTGGCATAGCTTTCAGAATCACAGCAACTCACAAGCCACCACAGTACGATAAACTGACATGTGAGGGTGGCCATTTGATTTTTAGTATATTAAAATCTGAACGCTAAAACAAGAGACCAGGTCTCTACCCAGCACAGTGAAATAGATTATAAAAGAATGAGGCCAGGTATTTAACTAACTTGAATTTATCCCTCCTGGGATACTAGCTTGAAGACTATGTTTAAAATATATATAATCTGAATATATTTGAAGTACAGGCAGACCTGTTTTAACTGTGTCTTTAAGGTGGGTCAAGACGTCAGACTAGGCAAAGGCTGTGCAGTAAGGATATGGAAAACCAGATGAGACAGATTCAGAGGATGAACCTAGAATGCTAAGCTTCAGAAAATGGACAAATAAGTGAATCAAGTTTTTACTGGGAGATAGAGTTGAAAAGACATGGCAAGAAAGGAGTTGACTTCTGATTTGGGGCAACTGATGGAACCTACCACAATCATTTTGAGCCTGTGTGAGCAAATTAAGAGACAAGAAACATTCTCATTGCAGAAGCTTGCCTATGATTCTCAGAGGTTAAATGTGAATTTTCTTTTCCTTTTTGGTTCCTTGTACTTCCCTGACCAGAGGAGAGACATCTATGAGTGTACACCTACAGAGAAGGTTGTGTTTTCTGTACAGGCAGACCAGCACAAATCCCATGATTGAGTTGCACAATTGAAAAGGAAGGAGACAGCAGCAATAGCTTCTCTCTGGCAGGCCCTACCCTGTATCTGAAAAGTTGGCCTGGCTAGCCCTGGCAAGCTTTCATTAGAAGTGGCTGAACAGATATGTGAAGTAGATAAAAGGGGAATTAAAAATTAAAAGGTGGTTACAGGTCAGAGAGATATGACGGGATCATCTTGAAATTTCTCAAGCAGCTGTGAAGGCAGGAGATCAGTAAGTGTCACAAAATTTCACTTATTTATTTTCTGTTTTGTTTGTTTTCCTTCTCTCTTGCAGAAGTTGGTTGTTATTCTTATTTCACTCAACAGGAAAAGCAGCTGTGTCCATACAAACCAATCGCAGTCATACCCTCTTCATCCCCACAAATTGGGCTATAATCAATACCAGCTGCTATACAATAGGTCAATAACAACAACCAATGTTAGCTATAGTCACCCTGAACTGAACTACATGAACAGCAAACAGAAAATGGTGCACAAACTCATCTCTTGATCACACCCACCAGAAGCCAGTTGGTGAGTGCTTAATAATATACCAACATACATTTATCAACTTTTGTAAACATAAAAACACCACAATGCCTCAAAAGCAACAGACAATCTCTGTTCACATGAAAAAACAAAACAGATTATCTTATGCAAATGACAAGAAGCATATCTAGAAAATGTTTTTGAGGAAAAATAGATACTGGAACAGCATGAGAAAGAGTTCAGAAGAATGATATTTAGGTATTTCCAAATTATTAACAGAAAAGTCAATAAAAACAAGGAAGAATTCAGAAAAAAACTACAGGAAAAATCAAACAAAATAGATAAAGGATTGAAATTGGAGACAATTAAAAACCTACAAACAGAAATTCAGAAAATTAATACCAAGATATCAGAAATGAACAATATTCTCCAAAGGCAAAGGAGTAGATTTGAATCAATGGAAGCAAGAATTAGTGAGCTTGAAGATAGATCTTTCAATACTAGTAAGCTAGAAGAACAATCAGAAAAATTAATGAAAATATCTGAATAAAGCCTATGATTCACATGGGACAGCATGAAGAGAAATAATCTACAGGTGATCAGGATTCCAGAACAGGAAGAGACAAAGAAAAGCATAGAAAACTAGTTGAAGAGCTGTTGGAATAAAATTTCCTTAACATCATGAAAGATGAGAAGACAAGAATTCAAGAAGCTGAATGAACCCTAGACAGGGTAGACCCTAAAAGAAAATCCAAGACACATCATAATCACACTTTCCAAAACCAAATACAAAGAAAGAATCCTGAAAGCAGCTTGGGAATAATAAAACTTTACAAAGGAAAACCTATAAGATTAAACTCTGATTTCTCAGCAGGAATCATGCAGACATGAAGGAAGGGGGTGATGTATACAAAATCCTGAAATAAAAAACTGCTAACCAAGAACCAAATACTCAACAAAAGATGTCCCTCAAATATGATGGCAAAATTAGACAATTTCTGCATAAACAGAAATTAAAGGACTTTGTAAAAACCAAGCCAACTTCTGACTTTTGAACCTGGGTTTCCCATACATTATATTATAAAACAAAGACTGGTGGGGGAGAGAAAGGAATAACCAGAGATGTCACCATGTTGTTGTCAGGTGCCATCGAGTCGGGAAGGATGTTACTAAGAAAGAAAACTATAGACCAATATCTCTCATGAACATAGATGCAAAAATTCTCAACAAAATACTAGCCAACAGAATTCAGCAACACATCAAAAAGATAATACATCATGATCAAGTGGGATTCATATCAGGGATG
>NW_006408603.1:6693012-6704608 GCF_000296735.1 Chrysochloris asiatica
TCAGCACACAGTCCCTCTCCCTCTCTGGATCCAAAGTCCCCAGCTGCTTCATCACTCCTCGTCATGGTCTCTGCCTCCATCTGGGGCCTCGCTGCTTCTCTGGGTAGGGTCCCCGCTCTCGGCTCTTCTCCGTTGGTGGTCCTAGAGACCTCTGCTTCTAGACTGGAGAGTTAATCTCTCCCTTCCTTGCTACAAAAGTCTACCTTTACATTTCCAACCCTCACAATCAGTACAGGCAACAATCATTCACTATTGTGATAACATAAGCTTTTAAGGCAAAAACCAGAACAGGAGAAAAAGAAGGACATTATCTCATGATGAAAGGAGCAATTGAACAGAAGGACTTAACCACAATAAATATCTATGCTCCCAATGAAAAAGCCTCAAAATACACAAATTGAATGCTAATAGAATTGGAGAAAGAAACAGAAACTCTACAATAATAGTGGGAAATTTTAATAAACCACTTTCCAAAAATGACACAACAACCAAAAATAAAGTAAACAAAGACACAGAGGAATTAAACACAATCAATACATTTGATCTCCATAGATTTGTATGGAGCACCAACAAAAGCACAATGCACATTTTTTTCTAGTGCATAGGGAAACTCTCCAGAATAGACCATGTGCTAGGCCACAAAGCAAGTCTCAATAAATTAAAAAAATCAAAATACTACCAACTATCTTCTCATATCACAATGCTACAAAATTAAAAATCAACAATAGGAAGTCCAAGAAAACAACATTGAATACATGGAAACTGAATAACATCCTGCTTAAAAGCTATTGGGCAATAGACCAAATAAAAGCAAAATTAAAAAATTCCTTGAAGCAAATGAGAATAAAAACGCACCATACCAGGACCTTTGGGTCACAGCAAAAGCACTGCTGAGAAGGCAATTTATAGCAATAAATGCACACATACTAAAAGAAGAAAGAACCCAAACCAACACATTAAGACAACATCTTCAACAATTAGAAAAAGACAAGCAAAGTAGACTTACAGTCACAAGAAGAAAAGCGATAATAAAAATTAGAGCAGAAATACATGAATTAGAAAACAAAAACAATAGAAAGATTCAACAAGACAAGAAGATGGTTCTTTGAAAAGAATTAATAAAATTGACAAATCATTGACAAATTTAACAAAAGAAAAATGGGGGAAGAAGCATATAAATTGTATAAGAAACTTTATGAGTAACATCACTGCAGAATCAACGGAAATAAAAATGATAACAACACAGTACTGTGAAGAATCGTACTACAACAAATTTGAAAACCTAGAAGAAATGGAAAATTTTTTTAGAAAACCATGGCCTACCTAAGCTAATACAGAGTGAAGTAGAACACTTTAACAGATCTGTAACAATAGAAGAAATTGATCAAGTAATTAAGAACGTTCCAAAAAAAATATGTCCATGGATTTACTGCTGAATCTTACCAAACATTCAGAGAAAAGCTGACAACAAATTTACTCAAACTATTCCAGAATATAGAAGAGGATGGAAAATTTCCAAACACATTTTATGAAGAGTACATACCCTTTATACCAAAACTAGACAAAGATATAACTGAAAAAGAAAATTATAGACCAATATTTCTCATGACCCAAGTAGATAGAAAAATCTCAACAAAATCCTAGTTGATATAATTCAACAACATATCAAAAAAAAAAAAAGTTACATCATGACTAAGTGAGATACATGCAAGGATGCAATGATGAGTCAATATTAGAAAAACAATCAACATAATTCAGCTTATAAATACAAAAAAGACAATGAACCACATGAGTATATGGATTGATGCAGAAAAGGCATTTGACAGAATTCAACATTCATTCTTGATAAAACACATTCATCAAAGTAGGAATAGAAGGGAAATTCTTCAACATAACTACGAACATATGTGCAAATCTAACAGACAGCATTACTCTCAATGCATAGAAATGAAAACATTCCCATTGTGAGCAGTAACAGAACAAGATTGCCCTTTATTACCACTCTTATTCAATATTGTGTTGGAGGTTTTAGTCAGAGGCAACACAGTAAAATTAAAGGCATGCAAATCAGCAAAGAAGAAGTATAACTCTATTTGCAGATAATATGATGCCATATATAGAAAATCCCAAAGAACTGGCAAGGAAATGATTGGAACTCATTGAAACTTTCAAAAAAGTGGCAGGATATAAGATCAATATACAAAAATCTGTTGGATTCCTCTATACTAAAAAGGAAGTTAGAAAAACAGTACCATTTACAATAGCCATCGAAAAGATGAAATATTTAGCAATAAATCTAACCAGAAGGGGGAAAAATACTTATAAAAAGAAAACTATTATAAGAAATCAAAAGAGATTTACAAAAATGGAAGTATATACCATGCTAATGGATAGGAAGATGTGAAAATTCCTATTGTGAAAATGTATATCCTATCCAAAGCAATCTATAAATATAATGCAATCCCAATCCAGATTTCAGCATCATTCTTTAAAGAGATGGAAAAAATGACCATGAACTTTATATGGAGAACAATAAAGAGACCTCAGGTAATCAAAACTCTGCTTTACAAGAAGACCAAAGTTGGAGGTCTCTCATTCCCTGATTTCAAACATGACTACACAACCAAAGTGGTCAAAACAGCCTTGTCTTGGTGCAATGAAAGATACATAAATCAATGGAACAGAATTGAAAACCCAGAAAAAAATACATCCACCTAGTTCAACTGATTTTTGACAAAGAGCCCAAACACATTAAATAGAGAAGAGATAGTCTCTTCAACAAATGGTGCTGACAAAACTGGAAATCCATTTGCAGAAGCAGGAAACAAGACCCATATGTAAAAACAAACTTAACATGGACTAAGACCTAAATGTATAACCTAGAACTATAAAGATCATCACTGAAAAAATAGGAACAAACTTAGGGGCTCAATAAATAGGATACATACACAAACAAACATTACAAAAATGAACAAACAGTAGAAGACAAAATAGATGATAAGAACTTCCTAAAAATTAGAAGTGTGCCAAATAAATTTATTGAAAGAGTAAAAAGAGAGCCCATACACTGGGACAAAAATTTTGTAACAGTGTATCAGACAAGGGACTAAAATCTAAGCTTTATAGAAAACTACAACACCTCTAGGAAGAAGGAGAGACAGACATCTTCTGACTATTTAGTCAATGAAAACCTTATAAATAGCACCAGATTATAGAATATTGAAACATGATGATGAGCAGAAGTATATTGTCAGCTATAGTGTTGGAAGATGAGCCTCTCAGGTTGGAAGGCACTCAAAATGTCTCCTCAAAATAGAGTTGACCGTGATGACACAAATGCAATGAAGCCCTTGGGACCTTCATTTACTGATGGGGCACAACTCAAAATGAAGAGAAACAGCTGTAAAAATTGGAACATGGAATGTACTAAATATGAATCTAGGAAAATTGGAAATTGTCAAAAATGAAATGGAACATATAAACATGGATATCCTAGGCATTAGTGAGCTGAAATGGACTCTTGTATTGGCCACTTTGAATCTGACAATCACATCATTTACTATGCAGGAATGGCAAACTAAAGAGCAATGGTGTCACATTCATAATCCAAATGAGCATATCAAAATCAGTCGTAAGGTACAATGCTGTCTGTGATAAGATAATATCCATCCACCTGGTGTGGCACTGTGGGCTAATGTGTCAGACTGCAAAGTCGTTTGAACTGCAAGGTTGGGGGTTCAAGCTAACCTGCTACTCCTTGGAAACCCTATACAGGATTGCTATGGGTCTGTATCAACTTAATGGCACTTAACAACAACAACAACAACTAAGAAGACCCCTACTAGTATAATTAATAGCACTATTATTCAAAATTATGCACGAAACACAAAAGCCAGTGATGATGAAATTGAAGAATTCTACCAACTTCATCAGTCTGAAACTGATCAAACATACACTCAAGATGTATTGGTAATTACTGGCAATTGGAATGCAAAGGTTGGAAACAAAGAGAAAGGATCAGTAGTTGGAAAATCTGGCCTTGGTGATAGAAATGATACTGGAGATCACATGATAAAATTTTGTAAGACCAATGACTTCTTCACTACATACCTTTTTAAACTGCATAAAAGTCGACTATATACATGGACCTCACCAGATAGAATACACAGAAATAAAATAGACTACACCTGTGGAAAAAGATGGTGAGAAAGCTCCATATCATCAGCCAAAATAAGGTCAAGGGTAGACTGTGGAACAGACCATCAATTGCTCATATGGGAATTCAGGCTGAAGCTGAAAAAAAAATGAAAACAAGTCCATAAGAGACAAAATATGTCCTTGAATATATCCCACCTGAATTTAGAGATCATCTGAAGAACAGATTTGATGCACTAGACACTAAAGACCCAAGACCAGAAGAGTTGTGGGATGACATCAAGAATATCATACAGGAAGAAAGCAAAGGGTCATTGAGAAGACAAAAAAGAAGGAAAACATCAAAATGGATGTCAGAAGAGAAATTAAAACTTGCTTTCCAGTGTAGAGATGCTAAGGCAAATGGAAGAAGTGAGCAGGTACAAGAGTCAAACAGAAAATTTCAAAGGTCAGCTCAAGAAGGAAAAGTCAAATATTATAACAAAATGTGCAAAGACCTGAAGTTAGAAAACCAAAAAGGAAGAACACATTTGGCTTTTCTCAAGCTGAGGGAACTGAAGAAAAAATTCAAACTGCAACTTTCAGGATTGAAGGATTCTCTGGGCAAAATACTGAATGATTTTGAAAAAATAAAAAAAAAGAGGAAAGGAAACACAGAGTCACTGTATCAAAAACAAATGGTCAATGTTCCACCATTTCAAGTGCCAAGGATCTTGAAGGAGGAAGTCCAAGGTGCATTGAAGTCATTATAAAAAGACAAGACACTGGGTACTAATGAAATACCAATTGAAATCTTTCAACAAACTGATGTGGCACTGGAGGCAGTCACTTACCTATGTCAGGAAATTTGAAGGACAACTACTTGGCCAACTGATGGAAGAGATCTGTGTTTGTGTACATTCCAAACAGAGGTGACCCAACGGAACGCCAAAATCATCAGACAATTTCATTGATATCCTGTGCGAGTAAAATTTTACTAAAGATTATCCAGAAGCATCTGCAACCAATCATTGGCAGCAATCTTCCAGAGGTTCAAGTCAGATTCAGAAAAGGACATGGAATGAGAGATATCATTGCTTATGCCATATGGATCTTGGCTGAAAGCAAAAAATACCAGAAAGATGTTTACCTGTGCTTTATTGGCTACACAAAGGCTTTTGGTTGTATAGATCATGCTAAGCTATGGACAACATTATTCATTGTCCAACTCTCACACTCATATGAGGTTATTGAAAATACCATGCCTTGGGTCAGGCACACCTTAGTCCTCAAACTAACATTTGGTCTTGTGCCTAATGCACATCGTTTGACTTCTTGAGTGTTGCTTCCATGAGAGTTGATGGTTGATCAGTGCAAAATGAAGTATTTGACAGATTCAATATTTTCTCCATTTATACGACTGTTGTTTATTACTCCAATGGTGAGGATTTTTGTTTTCTTTATATTGAGACACAACCCATACTGAAGGATGTGGTCTTTGATCTTCATTAGTATTTTAAGACCTCTTCACTGTCATCAAGCAAGGTTGTATCATCTGCATGTCACAGGTTGTTAATGAGTCTTCCTCTAATCCTGATGCCACATTTTTCTTCTTACAATCCATCTTTGCAGATTATTTGTTCGTTGTACGGATTGGATAAGTATGGTAAAAGAATACAACCTGTCACACACCTTTTTTAAGTTTAAACCATTTTGTGTTCCCTTGTTCTGTTTAAACAACTGCCTCTTGGTCTATGTATAGGTTCCTCATGCACACAACTAAGTGTTTGGAATATTTGACATCTAAAATTTAATTTAGAACAAGTTGGGTAGCTCTGCTGATTTGAAAAACTGTTCTTTTTATTTTATAAAGTACTAAATAAACCTTTTTAGATTAAGAATTCTTATTGCTGAACTTTGCCCTTGAAGTAGATTGCACAAAGAATGAAATTAACTTTTTAATTTAGTAATTGAAGAATATTTTGTTATTTTAACAGTGAGAAATATAATTCTTGGTTATCTGACATTAAATCTCTTTTAAAATTTCATAAATTAATATGCTAAAATTTTAGTTGCAGTAAATAAGAACTTTGATTATGCTAAATACATTTTCACTTGTTGTTGTTGTTAAGTGCCCTAGAGTCAGTTCCAATTCATAGTGGCCTTTTATAGGGTTTTCAAAGAGTAACTGGTGAGTTTGAACTACTGACTTAGTGCTTCAAACTGACCTTGTGGTCTAGTGCTTACCCTACAGCAACACATTGTCTCTTATAGTACAACTCTTTTAAGTTGAAAAATTGAAAAAAAATTGTCATTAAACCTTAATATGGACATTTCTGGTTGGTGGTGGCAGAGCAGAGTCAGGTAGGACAGGCTCCATGGGGGAGGGGCATCAGTTTCCCGTAACTGCAAGTGGAAAAATCACGGTATAAAGGAAAGCATTGCATTTTAGAAATCAGCACGGACTCCCTCTGCGGCCATCCCATGCAGAAGTCAGAGAGTGAGACTACAGACAGACCTGCACAGGGAACCTGTGTTAAAAGCAGCAAAGTGAAATTTGCAAAAGGAGATGTGGAGTGATTCTACACATTTTTTCCCTTCCTCTTCCCTGTTGTGCCTTCTTTACACTGCCTGGATGACTTCAGGTGGGTGGGTGCACACCCCAAAAAAAAGTCCAGCGTTGAGACCACAGCTCTCCCATGGCACAGAAAGAAAGAACCCCATCAGTCCAAGGACAAATCCTTTGGCTGCTGCTTTTGACTTCTGCCTGTAGGTCTCAGCCCTAAAGTTAACTTGTGTGGGACAATTAACTGCTGCCTACCCTGGTGTGGTGCTGTGGGTTAATGCACCAGACTGCAAAGTCGTTGGAATCACAAGGTCAGTGGCTCAAGCTCACCAGTGGCTCCTTGGAAACCCTATACAGGGTTGCTATGGGTTGGAATCGACTTGATGGAATCGACTTAACAACAGCAACAACCCAGTAACAAAAAAAGCAGGTTTGGCCTGACAGATAAACTATATGAACAATCTGTAAAACCCCAACATAAAAAGACACAACTATTTCAAGAATTACCATATCCACATGCAGATACTTAACTGACCTTCAGAGACAAAAATAGTAAACAGTTTTTCTTCCATTAACTTAACAAGATCTATCTGTGCACCTCTATGGTGGTAACTAGGGGAGGGGCCTGAGAGAGTGGACACACCAACCCACTACTGAAGGCTTCTACAGTGCACACACACAGTTTTATTTTTGATTCAAAGTGGTGGTTTTGTTTCTGCTTTATATTGCTTCTACTTTGGGGCCTTTTGATCACACATTCTTCCTGGAGGTGGGAGCTTTTTCTCCCTATGTTACCCAAGAAGAGATAGCAATTATGGCCATATAGCCAAGCTACAAACATACCCCATAATATTTCACCATTGAGACAAGAGACAATAACAGCTGCTAAACATTACATGCAAAAATGGAAGCCTATCTCCTGATCATATCCACCAGGGACACCCAGTAAGCTTAATAACATAACAACAAATATCCATTTAAGCATTAAAAAAATCCACATAACTACAGAAAATGATAAACAGAATATCTCAAACACAACAAATGATCTCAAAATATGTCCAAAACAGAAAAAAGTAACTGAGACAAATGCTCTGGAGACAGACAAAGGCTCCCCAGAAGAGAAAGAGCAGGTTTTTGCTTTTGCCTGAGAAAGAATTCAGAAAAATGATATGGAAACAAATTCAGGCTCTGGAAAGGGGTGGAGAAATACAAGGAAGAAGTCAGGAAAGTACTATAAGAGCAATCAAACAACATTGATACAGATTTAGAAACAATTCAAGCCTTGCAAAAAGAGGTCTTTTTATTATGATTAATAATAAAATATCAGAAATGGACAATACACTGAAAGGTGAAAGGAGCAGAATAGAAGAGATAGAAGCCAGAACTAGCAAGCTGGAAGACAAATCTCTCAATACTGTTAAGATAGAAGAAAAAGCTGAAAAAAGGATAAAATAAATCTGAAGAGAGTCTAAGATTCATTCTGGATAACATGAAATGGAAGAATTTAAGAACTATTGGCATTCTGGAACAGGAAGAATCAGAGATGTACACAGAGGAGATAGTTGAAGAGCTTCTGCAAGAAAATTTCCCTAACATCTTGAAAGATGAGAAGATAAACATTCAAGAAGCCAAACATACCCCAGGAAGGATAGACCCCAAAAGAAAGTCACCAAGACATATAATAATCAAACTCTCCAAAATCAAAGACAAGGAGAGAATCCTAAAAGCGGCCAGGGAGAAGAGAAGTGTCACTTATAAAGGCAAGCAAATCAGATTAAACTCTGACAATTCAGAACAAACCATGCACGCAAGAAGGCAATGGGAAGACATATACAAAACCCTAAAAGAAAAAAACCTCTGCTAACCAAGAATCATCTATCCAACAAAACTATCAATCAAAACATTCCAGGACAAACAGAATCTAAGAGAGTTTATCAAAGCCAATCCAGCACTTCAAAACATCTTAAAGGGAGTTCTGTGGACTGAAAACCAACAAGAACAGACAACAGCCAGAGCTTAAAAGGAGTGGTAACACCACCTGGAACTCAGTCGGCAGATAGTAGAGTCCAGAACATAACAAAACTACAACAATGAATTCAAAGGAGCTGGGAGGTCAATTAAAGATCAAAACTACATCAATGTCCAAGAAAGGATAAATGTAGCAACAGAGATCGAGGTGGTGAGGATGTCAGGTAGATTAAAGGATACAATAGATTCTCTTAAATGGAGAGACAAGTTAATAGACTATAACATAGTCCCAAAGAAAGTTAATACTTCACAACTTACTGTGAAAATGAGCTTCCAAACAGAACATGAAAACTAAGAACAAACTGACAAGAAATAGCACAAAAAATACAAACTCAGCACAAGAAGGCATACAGAACAAAGGAACAAACAGCACTACAAAAAAATTAACATAATGGCAGCAATTAATTCATACCTATCAATAATGTCAATTGATTGAATGCACCAGTGAAGAGACAGAGAGTGGCAGAATGGATAAGAAAACAAGACCCTTCAATATGCTGCCTGCAAGAGACATACCTTACACACAAAGACAAAAGCAGACTAAAAGTTAAAGGGTGGAATAAAATACACCAAGCTAACTGTAACAATAAACAAGCATGAGAGGCAATACTAATCTCCGATAAAGTAAGCTTTAAGACAAAAACCAGCATAAGAGGGAAAGAAGGACACTATCTCATGATCAAAGGGTCATTTGAGTAAGACTACATAACCAAAATAAATATCTATGGTCCCAATGAAAGAGCACCAAGATATATGAAGCAAACCTTACTAGAACTGAAGAAAGAAACAGATAAATCAACAATTACAGTGGGAGATATTAATACGCCACTTGCGAAAAGGGACAGAACAACCAGAAAAAACCTTGACAAAGCTACAGAGGAACTAAACAACACAATCAACCAACTTGACTTCAAAGATATGTACAGAGCATTCAACCCAACAACAGCACAATATACATTCTTCTCCAGTGCACATGGAACATTTTCCAGAATTGACCATGTGTTAGGTCACAAAGCAAACCTCCATAAATTTACAAACATCAAAATACTACAAAGCATCTTTTCAGACCACAACTAGCAATCAACAATAAGAAGACCAAGGAAATAAAGTCGAATACATGGAAACTGAATAACACCTTGCTGAAAAGTGACTGGGTAAAAGAAGATATAAAACGTGAATTCACAAAGTTCCTAGAAACAAACGAAAATCAAAACACAACATACCAAAATTTTTAGGACATGGTGAAAGCAGTGCTGAGAGGACAATTTTTTGCGATAAATGCACACATCGAAAAAGAGAAAAGAATAAAAATTAACACATTAACACAGCATATCCAACAATTAGAAACAAACCAGCAGAGGGAACCTACAGTCACTAATAATAATAATAATAATAATAATAATAATAATAATAATAAAGATAAGAACAGAAATAAATGAGATGGAAAACAGAAAAACTATAGAAAGAATCAACAGGACAAAAAGCTGGTTCTTTGAAAGGATTAACAAAATTGACAAACCATTGGCAAAACGAACAAAAGAAAAGAGGGAGAGAACACAAAAACTCACATTAGAAACCACATGGGTGATGTCACAACAGAACCAAATGAAATCTAAGGGATAATAGCAGAATACTATGAAGAGTTGTACTCCAACAAATTTGAAAACAGAAGAGACGGATATATTTCTAGAAAAACATGACCTACCTAAACATACTCAGAGTGAAGCAGAAAGCTTGAACAGACCCATAACAAAAGAAGAAATTTATCAGGTTATCAAAAAACTCTCAACCAAAAGAAGCCCAGGCTCATATGGCTTCACAGGTGAGCTTTACCAAGCATTCAGGGAAGAACTGTCACCAATTCTACTCAAATTATTACAGAATATAGAAGAGGTTGGAAAACACCCTAATACTTTTTATGAAGCAAGCATAACCCTTATACCAAAACCAGGGAAGAACATCACTAAGAAAGAAAACTATTGACCAATATCCCTCATGAACATAGATGCTAAAATTCTCAACAAAATCCTAGCCAACAGAATCTACCAGCGCATCAAAAACAAAAACAAAAACAAAAACAAAACGAAACCATCATGACCAAATGGGTTCAAATGGGTTTCATACAAGGGATGCAAGGATGGTTCAACATTAGAAAAACAATCAATATAATCCACCATAAAAATAAGAAAAAGGAAAATAACCACATGATCATATTGATTGATGCAGAAAAGGCATTTGACAAAATCCAACATCTTCCTGATAAAAAAACACTCAAAAAAGTAGGAATTGAAGGGAAATTCCTCAACATAATCAACATAATATATACAAAACGAACAGCCTACATCACTCTCAATGGAGAAAAACTGAAAGCCTTCCCTCTGTGAATGGGAACCAGAAAAGGATGCCCTTTATCACCACTCCTATTCAATATTTTTTTGGAAGCTTTAGCCAGAGCTATATGGCATGATAGAGAAATTAAAGGCATTCAAATTGGCAAAGAGGAAGTGAAACTCTGTTTGCAGACCATATGATCCTATACATAGAAAACGCCAAAGACTCAGTAAAAAAACTACTAGACATCATTGGAAGATTCAGCAAGGTGGCAGGGTATAAGATCAACATACAAAAATCAGTTGGATTCCTCTATAATAACAATGACAGTGTTGAAAAGTACATTAGGCAAGCAATACCATTTACAGTAGCTGCCCAAAGGATGAAGTATTTACGAAGAAACATAACCAGAGAAACAAAGGACTTATACAAAGAAAATTACAAAACACTACTACAAGAAACCAAAAGAGACCTACAAAAGTGGAAGAACATACCATGTTCCTGGATAGGAAGACTCAACATCGTGAAAATGTCAAT
>NW_006408603.1:6705933-6717007 GCF_000296735.1 Chrysochloris asiatica
CCGAGGCTGTAAATCTTTACGGGAGCAGAAAGCCTCATCTTTCTCCCGCAGAGCAGCTGGTAGTTTCGAACTGCTGACCTTGTGGTTCGCAGCCCAATTCGTAACCACTACACTACCAGAGCTACCTTTAGTCTGTCACAAAAGGAGAAATACTGCATAAAACCATTATTGTAAAAAAGTAAGTAAAAGAACCCACCCAAAGGTGGAAAAAAAACCCCAAAGAATTTATATAATTGCTGATCACCAGGATGATGGGACGAGAGGAGGAGAGGGAGGGAGGGGAAGATAGAGCACAGGGTAGGGAACAGACAGGGAGGGAGGGGAAGATAGAGCACAGGGTAGGGAAATGTGGATGCTGGTGGGGGGATGGCAAAACACAAAAAGGGGGAGGGGAGTAGAAGAATAAGGAGGATGGGAGAATAGTTAGGTTCATATGGGCTAATGGGACAGAAGTAAACGACGATGTATGCACAACCTTGGAACAACAGGGCTTTGGGATACAGGGATTGAGGCATGGTTTGAAACGGTAAAAGAGGGGGATAATGTTAGGATGCTTGGCTGTCTTTTGAATCTTGGCTTCTCTTGCCTACCATTGTGAAATAGACACTTGAGGGGGCAGCGGGAGTAATAGCCAGAAACGTCACAATAGAAAGCTTCAGCCTATAACTGATTGGAATACCTTAAACGGGGCTAGAAATCGCCCAGACCCAAAATAAGGGGAGGTGCCTACAAAGGCAAGAAGTGACTGGGTTACAATCTTTCAAAAGGGAGCCTAGTTCCAGACGGGGCAGGGGTAAGTAGAACCTCCACTGAATGATTTCCAATCTATTGGGACCCGCCTGGTGAAAGGAAATGGGGATAAGATTCTTGTGGTACAATAGCGAATAATTGCCATCAGGACTGACTGTTAGGGTTGGAAATGTAGATATTTTTTGACAAAAGGAGGGGAGTGATTGTTTTTGCAGCTCAGGAGTGGAGGTCCATGGGACCATCAAGTGAGAAGAGTGGAGAGTATGACCCTACCCAGAGATGCAGTGAAGCTAGGTTGGAGACAGAGATGATGATGTGGACAGATGGAGGGAGGGAAAGGGGCTGTTTGCTGACACAAGGACGGTGGGCCTGTGAGGCGTATCCTTTGGTTATTTGATGATGCCTGGGGGCATTATAATCATTGCAATGAAACTAAATACGATAGGATGAATGTGAAGCTGAAGTGGAACAGAGGTAAATAATGATGCATGCACAACCTTGGAACAACAGGACTCTGGGATACAGGGATTCAGACATGGTCCGACTAGGCAAAACAGGGGAAATAATGTTAAGATGCTTGGCTGTCTTTTGAATCTTAATTTCCCTGACATGCCATTATAAAATAGACACTTGAGTGGGAGACAAAGGAGTAGCCAGAAATATCACTATAGAAAGATTGTAAGTCCGTCTTCTGCTTTTATCTGATAGGAATACCTAAACTGGGGCTACAATGTGCCCAGTGAAGGAGGCTTCCTGCGGAGCCTCTGCATTACATAAGACCATAGGTGAAATCCTGAGCCACATCCAGAATCTTCTGAGGTGGGAAATTCCACTTGAAAGGACAAGCAGACCAGCCTGTGGCTAGAACAGAAGATACTTCTTGAAAGTGTGGCTAGAACAGAAGATACTTCTTGAAAGAAAGACCGACAGGAAAAATACAAAACAATATAGGCAGACTAACTGAATACTATTAGAACAAGCAAGTTGCTCTCCCAGGAGACATCAAGGCAAGTGGTCGGGTCCCTCACGGAAAACCTCCTTCTAAGACTAAGACTCAGTGGGAATACATGCTCTGATTGGTGATCACATTCATCACCGATAAGGGGAAATGAGGGAAAAATAGTAATGAAGCTGTGAGCTAAGCCCTACAATGTTCAGTAGACTCCTGTGAACCCAGGTAGAGACCTGGTTGGCCAGCAGTGTAGCAAGACCTGGGAACTCTTGGGCCCAGAGTCAGTGACAAAGCCACAGAGGACTAGAGTGGAGAGTGAAGCATCCAGCTGATAAGAAGTAAGGGCATACACATAAGAACACCTGTGCTTTCAGATAACACCCACTTGACCTGGCTTTAATGACTGCATGATCAGAGCTCAACTAGAAGAAGAAAGAAGGGGAAAAAAAGAGTAACCTGATACAATTGGATGAAGTTGACCAACACCTATGGATGCAGTAGCTCAAAAGAGGGAACAAATCTTTACAGCGAGGATCATTTCTACTCCCTCCATAAATAGACAGGGATGGGAAACTTGGACATTGGTTACCTAAAATGGGGGCGCTACAAAGGCAAGAAGTGACTGGATTACCAGCTGTCAAGAGGAAACCTAGATCCAGAGGGCATGGAGGAAGGTAGGCTCTCCACTGAGTAGTATCCAATCTGTATAGGCAGGGGTGATGAAAGGAGATGTGGACGGGTCTTTTGTGATACAATAGTGAATAATTGTTATCAGGACTGATTGTGAAGGTTGGAAATGTAAAGGTGGACATTTCATAGCAAAAGGAGAGGAGTGAATGACTTTGCAGTTTAGGCCTGGAGGTCCCTGGGACATTTAAGGAAGAAGAGCAGAGAGCGGGACCCTACCCAGAGAAGCAGTGATGCCAGAGATGGAGGCAGAGACGATGATGTGGAGAGATGGAGCAGCTGGGGACTTTAGACCCAGAAAGGGAGAGGGGCTGTGTGCTGACAACTGGGGGTGGGAGGCAGGATATCCTTTGGTTGGTTGATTATTCATGGAGGGGATTGTAACCATGATAAGGAAACAATATACGATAGGATGAATGTAAAGCTAATATTCTCCCATGTAAACTATCACATAATTCACAATAAAACATTAAAAAAATTTAATATGAAGATATGTTTTCTTTGTTATGTAAAAAGTAAGAGCATATACATTTATATTATAATGAACATTTATTAACTTAATCTGATCTCAGTAAATTACCTAAAAATCTCAGAAATTAATTTAAGTCTATAGGGTCAGCACTGTACTAAGATCCACAAGGTTGGCAGTTCAAATCCACAAGCTGCTCCTTGGAAACCCTATACAGGGTTTATATGATTTGACAGCACTTAATAACAAAAACAATTATAGACATAAGAAGTCCTTGTAACATAGTGATTAGAAGCTGGGCTGTTAAGTATAATTAGTAACTCAAATCTACCAGTTGCTCCATGGAAGAAAGATGAGGTTTTCTGCTTCCTTTAAGATGTACAGCTTTGGAATCCCTATGTAGGGTCACTATGAGTTGGAACCAACTCGGTGGAACACACTACCACCATTATAAAACCTAATGTAAAGTTTGCTTAAATAGTCTATATTTTACTCAAATTCTTAGTATTTCTTATATTTTTTGCAGCTTGACTTTAGATTCATCCATTGGCTTGTGTGTGTATCCACCTTGTTTCTGATAACTGTATTAACAGCATTCCTGTCTCCCTTATTTATTATTAGTTTTTAAAGATTTATTCTGACTTATGTGATAGCTTACATGAGAGAACATTATCTTTACATTCATCCTATCGTATATCGTTTTATTGCTATGGTTACAATCCCCTCCATGCATCATCCACCAACCAAAGGATATACCCTGCAAGCCTGCCCCCTGGTTGTCAGCACACAGTCCCTCTCCCTCTCTGGGTCTAAAGTCTCCAGCTGCTCCATCTCTCCACGTCATCATCTCTGCCTCCATCATTTTGGGTAGCCAATGTCCAAGTTACCCATCCCTGTCTACTCTGTGTATTGAGGAGGTGCGAATGATCCTTGTTGTAAAGATTTGTTCCCCCTTTTGAGCTACTGTCCTCCTTATTTTTGATCCTATTAATGTCCACATTATTTTCTTTTATCTTAAAAATAGTTTCATTTTGTTGGTAAAGATCTTTTAAAAAAAATTCTTTGGGGCCTAGATATTTTGACATTCAAAAGACAACTAAATATTTTTCTTCTTTTTCTGTTTTAGCTAATTTTTGATGTTTGATAAGTTAATTCATAAAAATTAAAGTCATCAATAAATAAATTTGCAAGTCTCTTTCTTAATCTGTCATGAGGGCAAGAGTGATTTCAGAAACAATTTGTTTAGCTGCTTTGTCTGCAAGGCCATTTCCATTAATTTCCTCAGTCTTATTTATTTTTGAATGTCAGAAACTTTGGGCAATGTCAGTAGAGACCTCATCACTTATGGAATCATGCCTCCACCATTTAGTTCCAATTAATGTAGTCTGATTGCCTGGTAACATAGAGGTGGCTCCTTTTATTTTACTTTTCCCCTTTCTGTGGCAACTATCAATTATCTTGGTGTGAGTAGTTATCAGATAATTGCAGAGAGTATCCATAAGGGCTCTTTCAAGGCTGTTTTAACATAAGCTATATTGAGGGTCTTTTAATTTTGTTTTTAAGGTTGACAAAAATATAAAAACCATTGGCAGAAGGAATTTTTTTTAAATTCCTAAGAATATTAGACTATTTAATTTATGTAAGTACTTATTTGCATCAAGACAATCAGAGTAAGTTTATATTGAAGTAATATTGTAAACTAATTTAATAATTCCATACAGAAATCTAAAATCATCATATTTTAATAACCTTATCATATTAATGTTTTATAGGATTCTTTAGAGATACAATTTAGAATAATTTCCCTATATTTAAAGTTGATTATAATAATGAAAATAAACAATGTGTCTTTTCCAGTGCATTATTCAAATGGATAATTTTTATCAATTTTTTAAATTTAGCTCAAGAAAAACCATATAAATTAATCAGTTAGTGAGGCCAGATAAAAAACCAGACTTATATTTACTATTACATAAGAAAAACATATGAGGAACCTAGTTTATTAAAATGCATACAGTAATTAATTTTGTATGAGATTGACTAAATTTAACAGAAAATACATCTAAATATTGAAAATGCCAAAAAACAACATAAAATCTCAGCTCATGTCCAGAAATAAGACAGAGCAGCTAAAACAAATGAGCTGGAAGTAGACCTAAACTTCCCATTGGAAGGAGGGCAGGTTTTGGAACTGCTTGATAAGGAATTCAGGAGAATGATATTGAGGTGCATACAAATGCTCCACAGAGGAATTGAGAAAAATAAGGAAGAAACCAGGAAAGTGCTAGAGGAACAAGCAAATAAAATAGAAATAGCATTGGAAACCATTCAAAACCTGCAAAAAGAGGTCCAAATGATTAATAATAAAATATCAGAAATGGACAATACACTCAAAGGGCAAAGGAGTAGAGTTGAAGAGATGGAAGCCAGAACCAGTGAGCTTGAATACAAATCTCTTAATACTGCTTAGAAGAGCAAATAGAAAAAAGGTTAAAAATTTGAAGGAAGTTTAAGATTCATGTGGGACAACATGAAGAGGAATAGCCTGAGGGTTCTGGATTTCTGGAACAAGTATCCCAGAAAACCACAGAGGAGATACTTGCAGAGCTACTGGAAGAAAACATCCCTAACATTCTGAAAGACAAGAAGATAAGCATTCAAGAAGCTCAATGAACCCTAGGAAGGATAGACCCCAAAAGAAAATCACTAAGACATATCATAATTGTTGTTGTTGTTAAGTGCCATCGAGTCGGTTCCGACCCATAGTGACCCTGTAACAGGGTTTCCGAGGGTGTAAATCTTTACGGGAGTAGAAAGCCTCATCTTTCTCCCGCGGGGCAGCTGGTAGTTTCGAACCGCTGACCTTAAGGTTCACAGCCCGATTTGTAACCACTACGCTAAGCTCTTCAAAATCAAAGACAAGGAGAGAATCCTGAAAGCAACTAGGGAAAAGAGAAGTGTTACTTACAAAGGCAAGCAAATAAGATTAAATCCTGATCTCTCAGCAGACATCATGCAGTTAAGAAGGCAATGGGAAGACATATATAAAACCCTGAACGGAAAAAAAAACAACAAAAAAAACTGCCAACCAAGAATCATTTACCAAGCAAATCTGTCAATCAAATACAATGGTGTAATCAAAACTAAGGGACTTTGCTAAAGCCAATCCTGTGCTGCAAAATATCCTAAAGGGAGTTCATGGTATTTTCAATGACCTCATAAGCATGTGAACATTGGACAATGAATAACGAAGACCACAGAATAAAAGATGCATTTGAGTTATGGCATTAGTGGAGAATATTAGAAGTACCATGGACTGCCAAAAGAACAAACAAATCTGTGTTGTTAGAAGTATAGCCAGAATACCCCTTAGAAGCCAAGATGGTGAGATTTTGCGTCTCATACTTTGGACATATTATCAGGAGGGGTCAGTCTCTGCAGAAGGACATCATACTTGGTAAAATGGAGGGTCAGTGAAAAAAGGAAGAACTTAATAAAATGGATTGGCACAGTGACGACAGCAATGGGCTCAAGCGTAGGAAAGATTGTGAGGTTGGTGTAGGACCAGGCAGTGTTTCCTTGTTTTGCATAAGGTCCAAATGAGTTGGTACAGACTCAACAGCACCCAATAACAACAACAACAAAAACTGGTCATCGTGTTTCTAATTCAACAACTCAAAGTGTTCTCTCAGAATATTGGTTGTGTCATGGTATGGCACTATGGGTTAAGCACCAGACTGCAAAGCTGTTTGAACTGCAAAGTTGGTGGTTCAAGTTCACCAGCCACTCCTTGGAAACCCTATACAGGGTCGCTATGGGTTGGAACCGACTCGATGCCACGTAACAACAACAACAAGTTGTTAATAGAATCAATCTAGTTGAAAACTCAAATCGTTTCATGTATTTGTTGGGAAAAGGTGAGTTACAGAAAGATGAAAAGATTCTTTATGGTGCAACCTGTCAGTTCCTTAATATTCTGTAAGTAAAGGATATAGTATACAGATTTTCTCAAACTTATCTACCATGGGACCATTTGTTGAGAGTGAGGTGTTATTTCTCAGGGAACATTTTTTCCCAAGTATCCATACCTTAAGTAACCATAGTTATTAACACTCCTTCTCTGATGCATCACTGTCCCTCTCCTGGGGTTACTGTGACACTGATAGACACCTAAAACGGAGGAGCTGGTGAGAAGCTTCTCATTTGAGTAACATTTTTCCAGGTATCTCACCCATCCCAACAACTTAAATTACTCTCTCTATATAACCCATATGTCCTATTTGAGCTCCATATGTTATCTACCTAGATGTTTCTTAAATCCAGTATCCAAAATGCAGTCGAGTTAAACTTAGCATCTTCACACTGAAGATGACATTCACCATCTCAGGGAAAATGCTGACTCCAAGTTGCTGAGGTTACAAGCCAGGCATCCCCTGAGGCTTTTTTCTCTCCCACACTACCACACATTATGTGGTGTGGGAGAGAAAACCCACTACTGCAGAGTCAATTCTGACTCATAGGACAGGCTAGAACTGAACTGCTCATAGGGCTTCCAAGGTTGTAGATCTCTATGGAAACAAACTGCCACATCTTTCTCTGGCAGAGCAGTTTGTGTGCATACCATAGACCTTTCAGTTAGCAATCAGGTGCTTTAATGTCTGCACCACCAGGGATTGTTATGAATCTCCAAGTTCTATAAATTCCACTTCTGCCTGAATATTTTTCAAATCAGTTAACTTCTCTTCAATCCCACAGCCATAATACTAATCACTATCTCTCACCTTGATTACTGGATCCCAGGCTCCTTCAAGACCAGCTTGGAAGTTTCTTCACTCTGCCCCAGGAGGAGAGCATTCTAAAATGTAAATTGAATTGTGTTTACCCAGTTTAAATCTCTTCACTGACTTCTCATAGGCTATAACTCAAACCCATTGTCATCAAGGTGATTTTGACACATATCAACCATGTATAGTGTTTCTGAGATTGTACATTGGGGAGCAGAAAGTCTCATCTCTCTTCCCGGAGCAGCTTGGTGACTTGAACTGCCAACGATGCCGTTAGTAGTCCAGTGCATATTTTTGGACACTAGGGTATAAAGAACTACTTAATATATTTACACTGACTGACAGCTGGCCACTTCTTTCCCATCACTACCCTGTGTTCCCACTACACTGAATTAATTTGAATTGCTCAGACAAACCAATCCCTTTCTCTCTTTCTTTATCACTTGCTCACCTGCTATCTTGAATGTGCCCTCTACTCTTCACTTAACTAGTTCTTACTATCCCTCCGGAGTCCTGGTGTGGTGCTGTGGGTTAATGTGCTAGACTGCAAAGTCCGTTTGGGTGAACCACAAGGTTGGCCATTCAAGCTTACCAACTGCTCCTTAGAAACACTATACAGGGTCACTATGGGTCGAAACTGACTCAACAGTACTTAGTAACTCATCTTTCACATCTAAGTTTCCTCCAATAAGCCTTCCAAACAGAATGAGGACTCCTGTTATGTGCTCTTCTTGCTGACACGCACTGCCATCATTCATTGTCTTTAAAATTGGCTTCCCCACTAGACTCAAAGCTCCATACATTCTGTGTTGTTCTGTTTAATCTGTGTTAACCTTGCTTGTGTGCATTTTTGGTGCCTAGTTCTGTGCCTAGCAACTAAGAGATTATCAATAAATAGCTTGAGCCAGAGATTTGAGAAAGGAGTGATGTGGTAGACATTTGTAGAGGGAGGAGTGGTTATTAGAGGGGAAGTTTATGGATCTTAAAAGATTATGAGAAAACTAAAAATTCAAGTTAAGAGTTGTTCTTAGCAAAATAGACATCTGTATAATTAAGGTTTTGTGTCAACTTGACTTGGCCAGGATTCTCAGTAGTTTGGTAACTGAGATAGAATTATTTATCAAGATGAGATATAATATGATGTAATCACTTCTATGATGAGATCTGCTATGAGTATCCAATAAATTGAAAGGAAGTTTCCTCTGAGGTTTCCTATATAAAGGAAAAGGTGTTTTTGTTGTTGTTGTTATTGTTGTTTTGCTGTTTTCTGCTGGGTGTGAATCCTGCAATCTTTCTTGTCATTCAACCTCCAGTTCTTAGACTTGAGCCAGTGGCCTGCCCTATTCACAGATCCTGAGAGTAGTTAAAAGATTACTACCTTACTTGCCTGACCTACCTGAACTGCCTCTCTGCCTTCTGTCCCATTGCCCTTGGTTTACATCATCCATGGACTCTCCCACTTCTACAACTGTGTGGACCACTTCCTTGTTATCAACATATATACGCTCCTAGTGTGATGCTGTAGCACTGGACTGTGAATCATAAAGTCAGCAGTTCAAACCCACCAGATATTCCTCAAAAATATGAGTCCGAAGCTACTCAATGGCATTTAACAACAACAACATATTGACATGAAAGCTGGACAATGAATAAGGAAGATAATAGAAGAATCTAGGCATTGAAATCATGGTGTTGGCAAAGAATATCTGAAGTACCATGGGCCTCCAGAAGAACAAACAAATATGTCTTGGAAGAAATACAGCCAGAATGTTTTTTAGAAGTAAGGATACTGAGACTTCATCTCTAGCTATCAAGGGGAACCAGTACCTGGTGAAGGACATAATGCTTGGTAAAATGGAGGGTCATTATAAAAGAGGGAATGAGGTGGTGGCACCAACAATGGGCTCAAACATAACAATTGTGAGGATGGCAGACACAGAACTGGGTAGTGTTTTATTCTGTTGTGCATAGGGTCATTATGAGTTGGAAATGACTTGACGGCACCTACCAAAAATAACACACACACACACACACACACACACACACACACACACACACACATATACACATAGCGTAGTGGTTACAAGTCGGACTGCTAATCTCATGTTCAGCAATTCAAAACTACCAGCCCTTCCGTAGGAGAAAGATGAGGCTTTCTTCTCCTATAAAGATTTACAGCCTTGGAAACCCTATACAGAGTTGCTGTGAGTTGGAACTGACTCCACAGCACATAATCACCACCACCATATAGGAATGGTGTTGCATTAATTGTCACAAAGAACATATACAGATCAGTCATGAGGTACAATGCTGTCTCTGATAGGATAATATCCATGCACCTACAGGGAAGACCAGTTAATACCACTATTATTCAAATTTATACACCAACCACTAAAGCCAGTGAGGATGAAATAGAAGAATTCTACCCATTTCTTCAATCTGAATCAATCAAACATGCAATCAGTATGTATTGATCATTACTGGTGATTGGAATGCAAAGGTTGGGAGCAAAGAGAAAGGATCAGTAGTTGGAAAATATGGCTTTGGTGATAGAAATGATGCTGGAGATCACATGATAGAATTCTGCAAAACCAATGATTTGTTCATTTCAAATACCTTCTTTAGGCATAAGAAATGACTATACACATGGACCTCATCAGATGGAATACATAGAAATCAAATTGACTACATCTGTGCAAAGAGAAGATGGAAAAGCTCCATATCGTCAGTGAAAACAAGGCCAGGTGCAAACTGTAGAACAGACCATTAATTGCTCATATGCAAATTCAGGCTGAAGCTCAAGAAAATAAAAACAAGTCCACGAGAGCCAAAATATGACCTTGAATATATATCCCACCTGAATTTAGATATCATCTGAAGAACAGATTTGATACATTAAACACTAAAGACCGAAGACCAGAAGAGTTGTGGGATGGCATCAAGAACATCATACATGAAGAAAGCAAAAAGTCATTAAGAAGAAAAAGGTCAAAATGGATGTCAGAAGAGACTCTGAAACTTGCTGTCCAGAGTAGAGATGCTAAAGCAAATGGAAGAAATGAGGAGTTCCAAAAGCTGAACAGAAAATTTCAAAGATCAGCTCGAGAAGATAAAGCCAAATATTACAGCTAAATGTACAAAGATCTGGAATCAGAAAACCAAAAGGAAGAACACGCTCAGCATTTCTCAGGCTGGGGGAACTGAAGAAAAAATTCAAGCCTCAACTTTCGTCTTTGAAGGATACTCTAGGCAAATTATTGAATGATGCAGAAAACATCAAGAAAAAATGGAAGGAATACACAGAGTCATTGTACCAAAAGGAAGTCATTAATGTTCAACCGTTTCAAAAGGTAGCATATGATCGAGTGCCAATGATACTGAAGGAGGAAGTCCAAGGTGCATTGAAGGAATTGGCAAAGAACAAGGCACCAG
>NW_006408603.1:6718794-6721899 GCF_000296735.1 Chrysochloris asiatica
ATCAAATGACGTATTGCATTAGGCATATCTGCTGCACAAGACCTTTTTAAAGTGTTGAAGAGCAAAGATGTCAGCTTGAGGACTAAGATGTGCTTGACCTAAGCTCAGTATTTTCAATAACCTCATATGCATGTGAAAACTGGACAGTGAATAAGGAAGACTGTAGAAGAATCGATGCTTTTGAGTTATGTTGTTGAAGGAGAATATTGAAAATGCCATGGGCTGCCAAAAGAACCAACATATCCATTTTTAAAGAAGTGCAGCCAGAGTGCTCCTTGGAGGCCCAGATGGCCATGTCAGGAGGGACCAGTCACTGGAGAATGATCTCATGTTTTGTAAGGTGAAGTGTCAGAGAAAAAGAGGAAGACTCCCAACGAGATGGATTAGCCAAGTAGCAGCATCAATGGGTCAAGCATGGCAAAAGTAGTGAGGTTGGCCCTGGAGCAGGCAGTGTTTTGTTCTGCTGTGCATAAGGTCACTATGAATTGGTATCAACTCAATGTCACCTAACAACAACAATCAACTACTGGTGTGGTGCTTTGCCAGACTGCAAAGCTATTTGAATTGAAAGATCAGCAGTTCAACCCCACCAGCGTCTCCTTGGAACTCCTATACAGGCTCACTATTGGTCAGAACCAACTCAATGGCACTTAACAACAAGAATCGATAATTACACTGAATGTCAATGGATTAAATGCACCAGTTAAGAGATATAGAGAGTGGCAGAATAGATACAAAAACAAGATCCTTCAATATGATGCCTGCAAGAGGCACATATTACACACAAAGACAAAAACAGATTAAAAGTTAAAGGATGGAAAAAATATAACAAACTAATTGTCATAAAAAAATGATTGGGAGTGGCAATACTAATCTCTGATAAAATAAACTTTAAGTCAAAAACCAGCAGAAGAGATAAAGAAGGGCATTATCTCATTATTAAAGGGTCGATTGAACAAGACTACATAACCATAATAAATATCTATGCACCCAATGAAAGAGTCCTGAAATATGTAAAGCAAACCCTAATTAAAGAAAGAAATAGTCAAATCTACAATAATAGTGGAAGATTGTAATACATCACTTTTGGAAATGGATAGACCAGAAAGAAACTCGACAAGGACACAGAGGAACTAAACAACACAATCAACCAACTTTATCTCATAGATGTGTACAGAGCATTCAATCCAACAACAGCACAATACACATTCTTTTCTACTGCACATGGAACATTCTCCAGAGTAGACCATGTGTTAGGCCAAAAAACAAGTCTCCTTAAATTTACAAACATCAAAATACTTTTCAAATCACAATGCTATAAAATTGGAAATCAACAATAGGAAGACCAAAGAAAGTCAAATACATGGAAACTATGTCCAAAGTATGAGAGACTCCAAAGAGTACTTGGGCTGCACTTCTTCCAAAATGAATCTATTGGTGGTTTTGGCAGCCCATGGCACTTTCAATATTCTCCTCCAACACCATAACTCAAAAGCATCAATTCTTCTATGGTCTTCATTATTCACTGTCCAGCTTTCACATCAATTTTTAGATCAATGGAACAGAATAGAGAATCCAGAAATTATTCCATCCCCATACAGCCAACTGATCTTTGACAAAGGACCAAAGTTCATTGAATGGGGAGAAGACAATATCTTCAACAGATGGTGCTGGCAGAACTGGAAAGTGATATGCAAAAGATTGAAACAAGATTTTTACCTCACACCATAAACAAAAACTCATTCAGCATGGATTAAAGACCATGGATTAAAGCATGGAGTAAATCCCAAAATTATAAAGGTCATCAGTGAAAAAAATAAGGACAAATTTAAGGGCTCTAAACAGCTGTTCCGTGGGAGATAGATGAAGCTTTCTGCTCCCGTAAAGATTTACAGCCTCGGAAACCCTGTACAGGGTCGCTATGAGTCAGAACCAACTCCATGGCACATAACAACATCAACAACAATCCAGGGCACACACAGACTACCAAACATTGTGAAAATTATACAAATAAAAATAAGACAAATAGATGATTGGGACATTCTAAAAATTAGAAACTTAAGTGCATCAAAGGATTTCAACAAAAGAGTAAAAAGGGAGCTCACAGAATGGAATCATTTTTCAATGTCATATCAGACAAGGGACTAATTTCTACAATATATAGGAAACTACACCACCTCTACAAGAAAAAGACAAGTAACTCAACTAAAAAATGAACACAGGACATGAACAGACACTTCACCAAGAAAAAGATTTGGGCAGCCAACAAACATATGAAGAAATTTTCATGATCATTATAGTTATGTGGTGGTTATAGTTATGTGCTGTGGAATTGGTTCTGCTCATAGTAACCCTGCAGAGGGTTTCCAAAGCTGTAAATCTTTATGGGGGCAGAAAGCCTCATCTTTCTCCTGCACCATTAGGCATTGCTGTTGTTATGTGCTGTCGAGTTGGTTCCGACCCATAGCAACCCTGTATAGGGTTTCCAAGAAGCTGGTGAGCTCTAACCACCGACCTTGCAGTTCAAACAGCTTTGCAGTCTGGTGCATTAACCCACCATGCCACACCAGGACTGATGCAAATAACAACAATGAAATATTGTCTCATCCCAGCAATAACAGCGAAGTTCAAAAAAGCAGAGGACAATAAATGCTGATGAGGATGTGGAGAGACTGGGACCCTTCTACATTGTTGTTGGGAATGTAAAATGGTTCAACCTCTCTGAAAAATTGTATGGCACTTCCTCAGAAAGTTGGAAATTGAAATACCTTATGATCCAGCAATTCCTCTACTTGGTATATATCCACAAGAAATATGAGCCAGAACACAAGTAGCTATATGCACAGCAATGTTTAACTGAAGCACTATTTACCGTAGCAAAATGAGACAACCTAGGTGCCCATCTGCTGGGGACAGCATACGCAGACCCTGGGTTGATCAGTGCCAGCCCCATTAAACCACCTCTAACTGTAATCAGTTTAACCCAGATGCTCTCCTTCCTCCTGAAAGTATATAGGAATATTAAGAACAATGTAGCATTTTAGGTATAGATAAATGAAGCCCGGTGCCTGAGATCTTGCTCACAAACAAAAGTTTGCAAAGTGT
>NW_006408603.1:6722334-6737141 GCF_000296735.1 Chrysochloris asiatica
CTTTTTTGTATATATTTCATCTCTCTCTTTCTCTATCACTTTCGCTGCCAGATCTCCCTTCTTCATGACACCCACACTTCCTTGTCGAGGCGGGATCCCGACATAGGACCTCGACACCCATCAATGGAAGAATGGATAAGCAAACTTTGGTACATAGACACAATGGAATATTATGCTACCTTGAAGGATAACAATGAAGCTGCAAACCACCACATAACATGGATGAGCCTTGAGGACATTATCCTGAATAAAATTAGTCAGTCACAAAAGGACAAATAGTGCATAAGACCATTATGTAAAAGCTTAAGAAAAGATAGCCATACTAAAAGAAAAAAAAAATGCTTTGTTGGTTATCAGCAGTGGGAGGGAGGGGATGGATGCTAGAGCACAGGTTAGGAAATAGACACATCATAGTTCATGTGTTGGAGAGGGAAATATACAAGGAAGGGAAGGCCAATACACAAGAAGGGGAGGGTGGTGGAAGAACAAGGTAGATAGGGAAACACTTAGATAGGTTTACATGGGCTGAATGAGACAGGTAAACAGTGATATATGCTCAACCTTAGAAAAACAGGGCTCTGTGATAACAAGGATTGAGGTCCAGCCTGAAGAGGTAAAAGAGGGGAAATAATGTAAAGATGCTTGACTGTCTTATGGATATTGTTTTCCCTTGCCTACTATTGTAAAAACTTGAGTGGGATAGAAAGGAATATCAGGAAACATGATTACAGAAAGCTTGTAAGCCCATCTTCATCCTATAATTGACTGGAATACCTAAAAGGCATTCTAGAACTTGTCCATTGAAATAGGCTTCCTGCGGAGCATTTCTAATGTATAGGACCTTAAGTGGAATTCTGAGCTTCATCCAGAACCTTCTTAGGTGGGACATTCCCACTTGAAAGGACATGCACATCAGCCAAGAGCAACTAGAGCAACAAAAGATATGTCTTGAATAAAAGACCAGCAGGAAAAACAAAAACAGCAGTCTATTTGGCTATTATAAGGACAAGAAAGCTGTTCAACAGCGAGCCATCAAGGAAAGCAATCAAATCCCTTCAGGACAAACCCCCCTCTAAGACTGAATCTCAAAGAGAACACACAAGCCAGCATGAAAGCTAGCTGGCGACCACGTTAGTCTACATGTGAGTGGAAGTGGGGGAAAGTCAGAATGAAGACATGAACTAGTTTGACCATGTTCCATAGACTTTTGTCGACCTTGAGATGAGAGAAGAGGAAGGGCTAGTTGGTCTGAAAGTTGGGGAGATTTGGGAATTCTTTTTTTCAAATAAGTTTTTTTTGTGAGGTTTACATAGAAGAATATCAGTTTTACATTCATCCTATCATATTTCATTTCATTGTAATGATTATAATACCCTCAGGCATCATCAAATAACCAAAGGGTACACCCCACAGGCTTACCCCCTGGTCATCAGCACATAGCCCCTCTCCCTCCCTGAGTTCAGTGTCCCCACCCGCTCCATCTATCCACATCATCTCTGTCTCCATCCCTGGCATCACTGCCTCTCTGGGTAGGGTCCACGTCATCTCTGTCTCCATCCCTGGCATCACTGCCTCTCTGGGTAGGGTCCTGCTCACCACTCTTCTCACCTGATGGTCCCAGGGACCTCCGCTCCTGGACTGAAAAATCAATCTCTCCCCTCCTTTTGTCAAAAAACATCTACCTCTCTATTTCTTACTCTCACAGTCAGTCCTGATGGCAATTATTCACTATTGTACTATAAGAGTTTTATCCCCATTTCCTTTCCCTAGCCTGGTCCCAACAGATTGGAAATCATTCAGTGGTGATTCTACCTTCCCCCGCCCCATCTGGAACTAGACTCCCTCTTGAAAGCTTGTAAGCCAGTCACTTCTTGCCTTTATAAGCCCCCTATTTTGGATAGTCAATGTCTAAGTTGCCCATCCCTGTCAACCCTGTGTACCAAGGGGGTGGGAGTGATCCTCACAGTAAAGATTTGTTCCCCTTTTTAAGCTATTACATCCATAAGTATATGTAAAGTTCATCAAATTGTAGCAGGTTACTCTTTTTTCCCCCCCCACTTCTTTTTTCTTCTAGTCAAGTTCTGATCATCCAGTCATTGAAGGCAGGTCAAGTGGGTGCTATCTGCAAGTATGGGTGTTCTTGTGCATCTCCCCTCACTTCATATCAGCTGGACACTTCACTCTCCACTCTAGTCCTCTGTGGCCATGTCACTGCCCCTGGGCCCAGGAGTCCCCAGGTCTTGCCATACTGCTGGCCATTCAGGTCTCCACCTGAGTTCACAGGGATCTATTGAATGTGGCCAGGCTTAGCTCACAACTTCATTGTTGTTTTTCCTCCCTTTCCCCTTATCGGTGATCAACATGGTCACCAGCCAGACCACCTGCCTGCTCATGTATTGTCCTTGAGCCTCAGTCTTGAAAGGGAGTTTGCTTCCAGGGGTCCCAACCATTTGCCTTGTTGGTTTCTGGGTGAACAGCTTACTTGCTTTTGTAGTAATCAATCAGACTGCCGTTATTGTTTTAGATTTTTCCTGCCCATCTTTCTTTCATGCAGTGTCTTCTGTTCTTCTGGCCGCTCCAGGCTGGTCTACTTGTCCTTTCCAGTGGAAATTTCCTACCGCAGATGATTCTGGATGGGGTTCTGGATTCCACCTATGGTCTTAAGCAATGTAAAGTCTCCACAGGAATCCTCTTTCACTGTGCAACTTCTAGCCCCCTTTAAAGTAGTCCAATCAGTTGTAGGTTGAAGACGGACTTAACAACCTTTCTGTAGTGATGTTTCTGGCTATTCCGTCTAGTGAGACTTGGGAATTCTTGAGCCCATGGACATTGACCTAGCCATAGAGGGCTAGAGCTGAGAATGAAGCAGCCAGCTGATATGAAGTGGAGGAGATGCACAACAATGCACAAACTTGCAGATAGTAACCATTTGACCTAGGTTCAATGGCTTGATGACCAGAACTTGACTAGAGGAATTTAAATTTGATAAAGGAAGCAAGTGTAAATTGCTACAATTTGATGAATTTGACCTATACTTATGGATGTTGTTGTTGTTGTACAGTGCCGTAGAGTCAGTTCTGACCTATAGCAACCCTGTATAGGGTTTCTGAGGAGCAGCTGGTGAGCTTGAACTGCCGACCTTGCAGTTCAAAAGGCTTTGCAGTCTGCTGCATTAACCCACAGCACCACACCGGGACTCCACTTATGGATGTAGTAGCTTAAAATTCCAACCAAGAGGGAAAAAGTCTTCACATGAAGGATCAAACCTATGACCTCAGGATACAGGGTTGATAGGGATGGGCAACTTGTCATTGGCTACCTAAAATAGGGTTGAGGAGCTATAAGGCATGAAGTGGCTGGCTTACATGTTTTCAAGAGGGAGTTTAGTTTCAGAGTGTGCAGGTGGAAGATAAAATACCCACTGAATAATTTTCAGCTTGTCTCAATGGGTCTGGTTAAAGGATAGGATTCTTTTGATTCAATTGTGAGTAATTGTTATGATCAATTGCAATTGTCACAACTATAATGATAGAAGTTTTGTAATATAATAGGGGAGTAGTAAGATTTTACATTCCAGGAATAGAGGACCCTAAGACCATGAAGAGAGAAGAGCATGAGCAGAATGTGGGACCCTAACCAGAGAAGCAGTGACATCAGAGATAGAAGCAGAGGTGATGGCATGGAGAGATAGTGCAGCTGAGGATTCTAGACTCATGGAAAGAAAGAGGCAGTTTGCTGGTGGCCAGGAAACTGGCTTGCAGAATATGCCTTTTGATTGTTTAAATGATTATATATTCCTGGGTGTTTTTGTGTACATCAAAACAAAAACAAAGAACAAAAAAAAAAAAACCATTACTGGCCAATCATTCAAAATCAAAAGGGCAACATATACCTAAGGACAAGAGATGGGAAGTTGTATGAAATGGAAATAGGAACCACAGAGAAGAAGAAGGATAACTGTTGTTGCATGGAGGGGATTGCAGTCATTGAGATGAAACAAAGTATATTACTTGTTGAATGTAAAACTGATGATCTTTCCTGTAAACCTTCATTAAATTCATAATAGAAATTTACAAAAAAAGAAGAGAAAAAAACTCCATAATAATAACTAAACTTGAAAGTATGTTTCCAGGGTAGCCTGCAAATTTGGTATGCTAGGGAAACAAACCATTACTTCTCTGTCAGCTTGTCATATACTGTGGTGGCTTTCATGTCAAAGTGATGCTGGCAAGCTATGCCACCAATATTTCAAATACCATCAGGATGACTCATGGTGGATAGGTTTCAGCAGAGCTTCCTGAGTAAGAGACTGGATATAAGGAAAATCATCTACTGAAAACCTTATGAACAACAGCAGAACATTATCTGATATAGTGCCAGAAGGTGAGCCCTCATATTAGAAGACACTCAAAATACCACTGGGGAAGAGGTGCCTCCTCAAAGTGGAGTTCACCTTAATAACATGGGTGGAACAAAGCATTCAGGACTCTCATTTGCTGATGTGGCATAACTCAGAATGAGAAGACACAGCTTCAGACATCCATTAATGATCAGAACATGGAATGGAAAACTATGAACCAAGGGAAATTGGAAATAATAAAAAATTAAATGGAATGAATAAAGACGAATAACCTAGGAATTAGTGAGTTAAAATGGACTACTATTGACCATTTTGAATCAGAATAGCATATGGCTTACTATTACAGAAAGGATAAATTGAATTGGAATGACTCACATTCATCATCAAAAAAATTTTTCAACATCTATCCTGAAGTATGGACTCCTGACATGGCACTGTGGGTTAATGTGCTGGACTGCAAAGTAGGTTTGAACCACAAGGTCAGAGGTTCAAGCTCACCAGCTGCTCCTCAGAAACCCTGTACAGGGTCGCTGTGGGTCAGAACTGACTCAACAGCACTTAACAACAACAATAACATCCCGAAGTACAATGCTATCACTGATCAGATAATATTTATATGTCTATAAGGAAGACCAGTGTATATGACTATTATTCAAATTTATGTACCAATTAGTAAAATCAAAGATGAAGGAATTGAAGAATTCTACCAACTTCTTCATTGTGAAACTGATCAAACATGCAATAAAGATGCATTGATGATTACTGGTGATTGGAAAGTAAAAGTTGGAAGTAAAGAGGAAGGATTTATTGGTAGTTGGAAAAGAATCACCTTGGTAATAGAAACAAAGGCTGGAGATCACATGATAGAATTTTGTAAGCCCAATTATTTAATTCATTTCAAGCATCTTTTTTTCAATAGCATACATAGTGACTATAAACATGGAACTCTCAAGATGGAATTGACTACATATGTGGGAAGATACAATGGAGAAACTCAATATCACCAACCAGAACAAGACCAGGTCCCAACTGTGGAACAGACCATCCATTCTTCATATGCAAGTTCAGGCAGAAACTGCAGAAAGTAAAACAAATACACAAGAGCCAAAATAAATACAACTTTGAATATATCGCACCTGAATTCAGATGTCATCTCAAAAGTAGATTTGACACATTGAACACTAATGACCAAATACTAAAGGATTTCAGATGACATCAAGAAAGCAAATACTCATTAAAAAGACAGAAAAAGAAAGAAGAGTCCAGAGTGGAAATTAGAAGAAACTCTGAAACTTGCTCTTGAGTGTATAGAAGCTAAAGTGACTGGGAGAAATGATGAAGCTAAAAAGCTGAATAAAGATTTCAAAGGGCAGCTTCAGAAATTGAAGTAAAGTATTATAATGAAATGTTCAAAGACGTGGAGTTAGAAAACCAAAACACGCTTGGCATTTCTCAAGCTGAAAAAGCTGAAGAAAAAAGTTCAAGGATTTAGTTGCAATACTGAAGGATACTTTTGGTACAGTAATTCTGTGTACCCTTTCTATTTTGTTTTGATTCTTCCTGCGTCATTCAATATTTGGCCCACAGAATTACTGTACCAAAAGAATTGGTCAGCAGTCAACCATTTCAGGAGGATGCAGATGATCAAGAATTGATGGTTATGGAAGAAAGAAGTTCAAGCTACAAAGAAGTCCAAGAATATACTGAAAAACAAGGCTACAGGTATTGATGGAATACCAATTGAAATGTTTCAATAAACAGATATATCACTGGAGGTGCTCACTCATCTATTCCAAGAAATTTTGAAGACAGCTATCTGGTCAATTGGCTTGAAGAGATCCATATTTGTGCCCATTCCCAACAAAGGTGACCCAACATAATGTGGAAATTATCTAACAATATTATTAATGTTAGATACAAGTAAAATTTTGCTGAATATAATGAAAAAAATGACTGCAGCAGTATATCAATAGTAAACTGCCAGAAAACCATGCTAGATTCTTGTGAAATGAGTGCTAGCACTGCTGATGTCAGACAGATCGTGGCTGAAAGCAGAGAATAGCAGGAAGATGTTTACTTGTGTTTTGACTATGCAAGGCATTCGACTGTGTGGATCATAACAAACTATGGATTAGCGTTGAGAAGAATGCGAATTCGAGAACATTTAATTTTGCTCATACTGAATCTGTACCTAAGACCATGAAGTCTCTATGAGTTGGAATTGACTCAACATCACTCAACAACAATACATACACACACATATATATGAAGTTGAATAAAAAATTATCTACACTCTGACTGAAAAATTTATTTTAATCAACTTATAGAAAATACAAATACATAATTTTTTGACATAGTCTCCTTGCTTTTCAATATACTTTGTCCATATGTCAGCAGCTTTTGTATTCCCTTATTAAAAAGTGTTTTTGGCTGAGCGGCAAGCCACAAATGCACTGCTGTCTTCACTTCTTTACCAGATGCAAATCTTTGTCCTCGAAGGGCTGATTTCAGGGAACCAAACAGGTGAAAATTTGATGGAGCAAGATCAGGACTATAGGGAGCATACTTTAATACCGCAAAACAAAGTTTTTGCAATGTGTCAACAGTGTAGGCAGAGGTGTGTGGATGTGTATTGTCATGTAAGATCACAACACTCTTGGATAACATCTCTCTGCATTTAATCTGAAGTTTAAGCTTCAGCTCCTCAGTGAGCATCTCACTGTAAGGAGCACTGTTGATCATTGAGCCCTTTTCCTGATATTGTTCCAATACTGATCCTTGAGAATCACAAAAAATTGTAAGCATCAATTTTCCAGCTGATGGTTGACTCTTGAGCTTTTCCTTGGTCAGTGATTAAGGATGTTTACATTCTATATTTTGCCTTTTACTCTCAGGCTGGAGAATCCTGGTGTGGTGCTGTGGATTAATGCTCTGGACAGCAAAACTGTTTGAACTGCAAGGTCGGCAGCTCAAGCTCACCAACTGCTCCATAGCAGGGTTGCTATGGGTCAGAACCGACTTGACGACACTTAACAACAACAACTCTCAGGCTTGTAGTGATGAATCCATGTCTTGTCACCAGTGACATCTTCTTTTAAAGAAATTTTTACCTTTCTTTGAGTATCAGTCCAAATTTTGTTTGCAGATGTCCACTTTCACACCTGCACAGCAGTGACCTTGGTCAGAAAGCATTGATGAAACAATGCAGCCAGCAGAAGTTTTAATATAACTGAAGTGTGGATAATTTTTGACTCACCCTTATATATTGTTGTTTGCCATTTAGTTGATTCTGACTCATAGTGACCTTTTAGAACTGCCTCATAAGATTTCCTAGACTGTACTACTTATGTAAACAGACCTTTAGGTCTTTTAGTCTGTGAAGCTATTGGCAGATTCAAACCACTGACCTTTATGTCAACAGCTGCATGTTCCTTTATATATATGTAGATGATATATCCAAAACCTTTTGATTAGCAGCCAAGTGCTTAACTGCTATGCCACCTAGGCTCATACACATATACTACACAAACAAATAAACACCCACATACAAGGGGGCTTTAAAAAATTCACAAAATAATGACATGTATTTTGATTCTATTTTCCATTAACTTTTAAAATCATTCTTGTATACACACACATAAATATTCATAACAAAATAAAAAGTATAGTCCTCATTTCTAGAACAGGTCACATGACCATAACTAGTATTTTTGTCTACCTCCTTATACTCCTATTATATATTCCCTTTGCCCTCAGCAAGTATCTCAACTGCTTATGGTTCTTTTCCTGGCAGAGTGTCCCAAATCTTCATTCCTGAAGGGGCTGGATTATTAGTAGTCATGTCTGAATTGAATTGCTATAGTTTTCAACTAACCTCAAAGTTATAGTAAGGTAGTACCATATTTTTACACAAATACCATGAACAAAATACAATTTCTTTCCAAACTGCACAACCTTCTCATGTACTAGCTTTCTAAGTGCTTATATATGTGTACATGCTATTTATATGACACATTATATGCAAAGATTACATTATTAAAAGATACCCTAAGGGATCGCCTGTATTCTAGGCATACTCTTCTCAGTTGTATAATAACAGTTCATTACCCTCTGGTAATCAGTATCAATCACACCAGCCAATACAGTTAATTAAAAGACATAAGAGGTTAAAGTGGCCATGTGACAATCTTAATTCCGGTTCCATTGAATCACTGCTGTATCTCCTGGTGGGAATGTTCCTCTAAACTAGCAAAGCATAGAGTCATGAAGATAGGAAACAAGCATTTTGTGAGTAGATTCCTAGGGGTAATAATAGTGAGTGGTGCCACTCCCATTACTACACCTAGATTCATGAAACTGGGAATCCTAGGTATGGGAGAAAAAAAAAACACAATTTACTGGATGCTGACACAGCCTCCCAGAGAGCATTGTCCCATTCCTTCAAGATATTGTAACATAGCTGGCACATAACTGAGTCTTTAAAAGGCCATCTTACTGTTGTTTCCAGTCAGCTGCTTCAGAATGATGGGAAACATGATAAAAACCAAAAAACCAAACCAGTGGGCATTGAGAGAATTCCTACTCATGGTGGCCCCATGTGATTCAAAGTAGAACTGTATACCATAGGGTTACCAAGGAAGTCAGTCCTTTCTTCTTAAGTGCCTACTGGTTGGGTTTGAACTGTCAACTATTCTTTTAGTAGTCAAACAACTGTTTATATCATCCAGGGACTCTTGGGTATTATGGATTGAATTGTGTCCTCCAAAAAGTTGTGTTGTACTTCTATGCGTGCGATTATAATCTCATTTGGGAATAAGTTATCTTTGTTGTGTTAATGAAACATGATTAGTGTAGGGTATGGCTGAAATCAATCTCTTTTGAGATATAAAAGACATTAAACAAGCAAATGAGCGAAGCACAGAGATTGGGGGAAAAGATGTTAAGCCACATGAAAGTTGCCCAGAAGGAGAATCTCAAGGAGACAAAACCTTCTTCCTAGAGAAGGAATCTTGAATTTGGACTTCTATCTTCCTAAATTGTGAGGAAATAAATTTTTGTCTATTAGAGCCACCCATTTGTGGTATTTCTGTTATAACAACAATAGATCACTAAGACACTGGAGAACATGGTCAAATTGGTGAGTTCCATGAGTATATAGGCTCATTGCCATACTTAACTTGCTGGTAAGCAAGTTTCTTGATCAGAAATAATGCCCCCTGCTGTTGTTTAGTGCCGTCAAGTCGGTTCCGCCCCATAGTGACCCTGTATAGGGTTTCCGAGGAACAGCTGGTGAGCTTGAACCGCCAACCTTGCAGTTCAAATGGCTTTGCAGATTGGTGCATTAACCCACAGCACCACACCAGGACTCCACTGGAATACCATAATTGTGAATAAGGTATTCTGTAAGTTGGCAGATGGTCATTTTAGTTGAAACGCTGCTTAAAGGAAAGAAACATCTGTTCCTAACTATCTACTTCAATAAGGACAAAATGCTACCCTTTCCATGATACAAGTGGTGCAATGTCCCCTGGACCACTTGGTGCCTGATTCTCTAGGGAGAGGTACCATATTGGGGAATTTGTATTTGTCCCTACTTCTGGAGAAAAAGAAGAAGAGCCCCGATGAGATGGGTTGATACAGTGGCAGCAGCAATGTGCTCAGGCATAGCAACAATTGTGAGGTTGACCCAGGACAGGGCAGCGTTTCGTTCTGTTGTGCATAGGGTCACTATGAGTCAGTACCAACTTGATGGCACCTAACAACAACAACTCCTTCTGGAAGACTGGGCACTCAACAATGGCTGTAGCAGGATTGGTCTTGGTGAGTGGAAATCTGTATTGCATAACCTTCATTCTTGTCAACATGACCACTTTGTTCATGAGCCCATTGGGCAATAATGGGGGTGGTTGGGGAAAGAGGTTGACTGATTGGATTCACAGAATATGTCATCCTATTGACTTCATTATCCTCCACTGGTAATACCACCTTTTAGTGAACATTAATATGGGACACAATATCTACTTTTTTTTTTTTGCCCCTTCATATTTTTTATCCATATACCTCTTCTCCAGGACGCTTTGTCACAATTTTTCCAATCATGTTCCTTCCAAGTTCCTGACCATTCAGCCAAAGCATTGGCCACAGCTCATGAATCAGTATTCAATCCCAAATCTGGCCATTTCTCCCTCCAAGCAAAATGAAAAACCAAGTGAACTTCTATAAGTTCTGCTCACTGGGAGGATTTCCCTTCACTGCCGAGTCCTGGTGTGGCACTGTGGGCTAATGCGCCAGACTGCAAAGTCATTTGAACTGCAAGGTTGGCGGTTCAAGCTCACCAGCTGCTCCTCAGAAACCCTATACAGGGTCGCTATGGGTCAGAATCGACTTGATGGCACTTAACAACAACAACTGTACTCTAGGGCTGTAGTGATGCAGCTGTTAACTTTTGGGTGGTGCCTGTACATTACACAAAACCATCTATAAAGTAGGCTCAGATGACCTCTTCCTCAGTCTACTGACCATAGGAAACTCTTTGCGTGACTATAGGTGCAAGCTGGGAGAAAAGGTAATTTAGCAAAAGTGAACTTTTGAGTCACATCCTCATAAAACTTACTTGTGCCTTCACAGTCTGCTCAAGTCCAATTTTACATATATCATTCCAACTTCAATCAGTGTAGGTCATTGTTTGGCTCATATTTCAGTTATATAAACATACTGTTAGACCTGTTTGTTCATGCTCAGTTTTTTGGCTTTGTGTTTCAGAAAGCACCCAAGTCATGATGCTCAGGTTACATAACTTGGTAACATATGATTAAACATTCACCTACTTCTAAGACCTACTAGCAAGCCAAAATCTATTTCTCAAAAGGAGCGTAGTTATCTGCAGAGAATGGAAAGAATTTGACCCAAATTCTAAGGGTCTTTGCTGTAATTCATAAACAGCATGCCTATCTGTCATTGACATGTCTAGTGCCATTGTATCTGCCATAATATATGATCCTAGTGACAGAGTAGCTTGCATGGAAGCCTGTAACTTGCTGAGGTTTTTCTTGTTCTGGGCCCTACTCAAAACTGGCAGCTTTTTGTATCACTGAGTAAATGGACCAGAGTAGTACATTCAAATGAAGAATAAGTTGCCTCACAAATCCAAAGTGTCCCAATAGGCACTGTACCTCCTTTTAAGTTGTAGAAGGAGCCAGACTCATATTGACCCTGAATAGGGTTTCCAATGCTATAAATATTTACAGGAGCAAATAGCATGATCTTTCTCCCAGGGAGCAACTGGTGGACTCAAACTTCCAATCTTGTGAGTTTGCATTCCAGTGTTTATCCTACAGAGCCACAATACTTCCACTGTATATATGTAGTGGTGGTGGTGTGCCATGGGTTGGTTCTGCTTCATAGTGACTCTACATAGGGTTTCCAAGCCTGTAAGTCTTTATAGAAGCAGAAAGCTTCATCTTTCTCCCATGAAACAGTTGGTATTTTTGAACTGCTGACCTTGAGGTTAGCAGCCCAACTCGTAACCACTATGCTGCAAAAACTCCTACTGTATATCTGTAGGTGTATACATATGCTTATTCATATGCATCTATGTGATTATATTCATATATATTATAAAGCACATAAGGAGCACAGTTATGGACACTTTTTAGACATAACCAAATACATTGCATGATTGGACTTCTGGGTTTGAAGGATTAGGACCATAGCCTCATGGGACATCTCAGTCAGTTTGCATAATAGTAGTTCATGAAGTTATGTTCTACGTCTAGTTAGATGAGTAGTGTCTGGGGTCTCGAAAGCTTACAAGAAGTCATCTAAGATTGAACTACTGGTCTCTACCCATTTGGAACAAAAGAGAAAAAGGAAACCAAAGTTTCAAAGAAGAATCTACAGGAAAGTTAGTCGGCAAGAACCATAGCTTCATCTACCTTGATATCAACAGAACAAGATGGTGTCCAGCTATCACTACCGACTTCTAATCAGTGTCACAATAGATGGAACCTGATAGAAAAGGAGAAAAGTGTTGAACAGAACCTCAAATTCCTAACAAAACAAACAAATAAAAACCACAACAAACCTATTGAAACAGTTAAGCCTGAAGGACTCCCTGAATCTATTGTCTTGAGATAATCTTCAAACCTTGAAACAAAACTAACCCCTGACGTCACCTTGTGGCTAATTAACAAATTGGGTCAAAATATAATCAATAGCAACTGTAAGTACTGTGCTCCTTTTAAAAATCATCTATATGAGACATTTTTGTTTTAAAGCAAATTGTCAACAATTGCTTTAAAACAAAAATGAGGAGAAACTAAACTAATAGAAATTGAACAGCCAGAACAGGAACAATCAGAATGTCCAATCATTGTGAAGAATGTAATCAGTGTTACTGAACAATTAAGTAGAAATTGTTGAGTGAGAACCTAAACTTCTTTTTCTAACCGTCACCAAAAAACACAATAAAATATTATTTTAAAAAAGTTATAGCTTGCCCCTCCAAGACTGAAACTCAAAGGGAACACATGAGCAGGCATGTAAGCTTACTGGCAACCACAATTGGTGTACTAGTGAGTGAAAGAGGGGGAAAGGAAGCAATGAAGAAATGGGCTGAGTTTGACCACATTCTATAGACTCCTGTCGACCTGAAGATAAGAGAGAGCTGATAGGTCCAAAGTGTGGTGAGACCTGGGGACTTCTGAGTCCATGGACAAGGACATTGCCACAGAGCGCTAGAGCTGAGAGTGAAGCATCCAGCTGGTAGGAAGTGAGAGGAGATGCACAAGAATGTCCAAACTTGCAGATAATGCCCATTTGACCTAGCCTCGGTGGCTTGATAATCAGAACTTGACTGGAGGAAGATTAAAAAACAACATTATTTTCATGAAGGAAACTATTGTAAATTGCTACAGTGTACCATGCTCCTGGATAGGAAGATTTAACATTGTGAAAATGTCAGTACTACCCAAAGCAATCTATACATATAATGCAATCCCAATTGAGATACCAATGACATTCTTCAAAGAGATGGAAAAAACAATTACAAATTTTATATGGAAAGGAAAGAGACCCTGGATACGCAAAGCACTGCTTAAGAAGAATAAGTTTGGAAGCGTCTCACTCCCCGGTTTCAAATTTTACTACATGGCTACAGTGATCAAAACAGCCTGGTATTGGTACAATGAAAGATTCATTGATCAATGGAACAGAATTGAGAATCCAGAAATTAACCCATCCACATACAGCCAACTGCTTTTTGACAAAGTGCCTCAATATATCTCATGGGGAGGGGATAGTCTCTTCAACAGAGGATGCTGGCAGAACTGTAAAGCAATATGCAAAAGATTGAAACAAGACATTTACCTCAAACCGTATATCAAAACCAACTCAGGATGGATTAAAGACCTAAATATGAATCCCAGAATTATAAAGGACATTAATGAAAAAATACGGACAAATGTGAAGGCTCTAATACAGGACATACACAGACTACCAAACATTTTGAAAATTACACAGACAAAAGTAGACAAAATAGATGATTGAGACACACTAAAAATTAAAAACTTATGTGCATGAAAAAACTTCACCAAAAAAATAAAAAGGGAGCCCACAGAATGGCAAAAAATACTTTGCATCTACACATTGGACAAAGGACTCATTTCTAAAATATATAGGAAACTACAACACCTCTACAAGAAAAAGACAAATAACCCAATTTTTAAAATGGGTACAGGACATGAACAGACACTTCACTGAGGAGATCCGGGCAGCCAACAAACCTATGAAGAAATGTTCACAATCACTAGCCATTGTTATTGTTGTTGTTGTTAGGTGCCATCAAGTCAATACTGACTCATAGTGACCTTATGCACAGCAGAATGAAACCCTGCCCGATCCTGGGCCAACCTCACTATTGTTGCCATGCTTCAGTCCCTCGATGCTACCACTTGGCCAATCCATCTCATTGGGTGGCTTCCTCTTTTTCTCTGACCCTCCATCTTGCCAAACATGATATCTTTCTCCAGCGACTGGTCCCTCCTGACAATATGTCCAAAGTACGACAACCAAGTTTGGCCATCTTGGCCTCTAATGACCACTCTGGCTGCACTTCTTCCAAAATGGATCTATTGGCTCTTTTGGCAGCACTTTCAATAATCTCCTCCAACACCATAACTCAAACGCATCAATTCTTCTACGGTCTTCCTTACTCACTGTCCAACTTTTGCATGCATATGAGGTTATTGAAAACACCATGACTTGGGTCAGGCGCACTTTAGTCCTCAAGCTGACATCATTGCTTTTCAACACTTTAAAAAAGGTCTTGTGCAGCAAATTTGGCTAATGCAATACGTTGTCTGATCTCCTGACTGCTGCTTCTGTGAATGTTCATAGTTGATCTAAGAAGAATGAAATCCTTGACAACTTCAATCTTTTCTCCATTGAT
>NW_006408603.1:6743320-6748638 GCF_000296735.1 Chrysochloris asiatica
TATCCATCTCATCCAAATTTTCAAATTTGTTGGAGTACAGCTCTTCGTAGTATTCTGTTATTGTCTTTTTGATTTCGTTTGGTTCTGTTGTGACTTCACCTATGTGGTTTCTAATGTGATTAATTTGTGTCCTCTCCCTCTTTTCTTTAGTTAGTTTTGCCAATGGTTTGCCAATTTTATTAATCCTGTCAAAGAACCAGCTTCTTGTCCTGTTGATTCTTTCTATAGTGTTTTGGTTTTCCATCTCATTTATTTCTGCCCTTATCTTTATTATTTCCCTTCTTTTGGTGATTGTAGGTTCCCTTTGCTGGTCTGCTTCTAGTTGTTGAAGGTGCTGTGTTAATGTGTTGCTTTTGGCTCTTTCCTCTTTTTGGATGTGTGCATTTATCACAATAAATTGACCTCTCAGGACTGCTTTTGCCATGTCCCAAAGATTTTGGTATGTTGTGTGTTCATTCTCGTTTGTTTCTAGGAACTTTGTGAATTCACATTTAATTTCTTATTTTACCCAGTTGCTTTTCAGCAGAGTATTGTTCAGTTTCCATGTATTCGACTTTATTGTTTTGGCCTTCTTATTGTTAATTTCTAGTTTTATAGCGTTGTGGTCTCAGAAGATGCTCTGTAGAATTTTGATGGTTGTGAATTTATGGAGGCTTGCTTTGTGGCCTAACACATGGTCAATTCTGGAAAATGTTCCATGCACACTGGAGAAGAATGTGTATTGTGCCGTTGTTGGATAGAATGCTCTGCATACATCTATGAGGTCAAGTTAGTTGATTGTGTTGTTAAGTTCCTCTGTAGCATTGTCGAGTTTCTTTCTGGTTGTTCTATCCCTTTTCGAGAGTGGTGTGTTGAAATCTCCTACCATAATTGTGTATTTATCTATTTCTTTCTTCAGTTCCTTAAGGTTTGCTTCATGTATCTGGTGCTCTTTCGTTGGGAGCGTATATGTTTATTATAGTTATGTCATCTTGCTCGATTGACCCTTTGATCATGAGATAGTGTCCTTCTTTGTATCTTATGCTAGTTTTTATCTTAAAGTCTACTTTGTTGGAGATTAGTATAGCAACACATGAGTGTTTATTGCTGCTGTTGGCTTGGTAAATTTTTCCACATCCTTTGACTCTTAGTCTGTTTTTGTCTTTGTGTGTAAGATGTGTCTCTTGATGGATCTTGTTTTCTTATCCATTCTGCCACTCTTTGTCTCTTTACTGGCACATTCAATCCATTGACATTCAATGTAATTATTGATAAGTGTGAATTGATTGCTGTCATTATGTTACTTTTTTGGTGGTGTTGTTCGTTCTTTGTTTCTGCTTTCCTTCTTGTATTAGGTTTGTGTTTTTTGAGTTGATTCTGGTCAGTTTCTTCCTAGTTTCTCTGTTTGCTTGTTCTGTTTGGGGATTTGTTTTTATGATCTGTTGTGGAGTGTTAACTTTCTTTGGGATCACCTTGTACTCTACTAACTTTTCTCTGCATTTAGGATACTCCATTGTAACCTGTAATTTACCTGCTATCCCCACCACCTGGGTTTCTGTTGCTGCGTTTGTCCCTTCTTTGACATTGATAAATTTATGTCCTTCAGTTGATCTCTGAGCTCCCTTGAGTATGTTGATGTATTCTTGTTCTGTTCTGTACTCTGCTTTCTGTTGGCTGTGTTCCAGGTGGTGTTGCCATTCCTGTGAATCTCTGTTTGTCGTCTGTTCTTGTTGGTTCTCCATCCTCAGAACTCCCTTTAGTATGTTTTGAAGTGCTGGGTTGGTTTTGATAAAATCCCTCAGATTCTGTTTATCCTGGAATGTTTTGATTGCACCATCATATTTGATTGATAGTTTTGCTGAACAGATGATTCTTGGTTGACATTTTTTTCTTGCAGGGTTTTGTATATGTCTCCCTATTGCCTTCTTGCCTGCATGGTTTGTTCTGAATCGTCAGCGCTTTATCTAATTTGCTTGCCTTTATGAGTTATATTTCTCTTCTTCCTGGCATCTTTTAGTATTCTTTCCTTGTTTTTGATTTTGGAGAGCTTGATTATTATATGTCTTGGAGACTTTCTCTTGGGGTCTATCCTTCCTGGGGTATGTTGGGCTTCTTGAATGTTTATCTTCTCATCTTTCAAAATATTAAGGGAGTTTTCTTCCAGAAGCTCTTCAACTATCTCCTTGTGGATTTCTTTGATTCTTCTTGTTCCAGAATGCCAACAATTCTTACATTATTCCTCTTCATGTTATCCAGCATGAATCTTAGACTCTCTTCAAATAGTTTTATCCTTTTAGCTGCTTGCTCTTCTATCTTGGCAGTATTGAGAGATTTGTCCTCCAGTTCGCTAGTTCTGGTTTCATCTCTTCTAGTCTTCTCCTTTCCCCTTTCAGCCTATTGTCTATTTCTGATATCTTGTTACTGATCACCTGGACATCTTTTTGCAGGTTTTGAATTGTTTCCAATGCTGTGTCAACCATATTAGATTTTTCCTGCAGTACTTTCCTTAGTTCTTCCTTATTTTCCTTGACCCCTTTTTGGAGTATTTGAATTTGTTTCCATATCAGTCTTCTGAATTCCCTCTCAGGCATATCCAGAACCCACTCCTCCTCCTCTATAAAGCCTTTGTCTGTCTCCAGCTCATTTGCATCTGCTACTCTCTTCTGCTTTTGGACGTGTTTCGATAATGTTAATTGTTTCTTATTGGGCATGATTATTCTTATTTTATTATAATTATTATTATGATCAGGAGATAGGTGGCAGGCGGGCGGGCCTGGGTTGCAGTGGTGGCTGGCAGGCGAGCCTGGGCCTCGGCGGCCGGGTGGCGGGTGGGCCTGGACCTCAGCGGTTGGGCAGTCAGGTGGCAGGCGGGCCTGGGCCGCAGCGGTGGGATGGCGAGGGGTGGTGGCTGTGGGCAGGTGGCATCTGCATCTGATGATGTCAAAAATGCCATCCAAAAGTCGCTGTACCTCTCCCTCTCTCTGGACCATGGGTACACTGAGTTGCCTGATATCCACCCGAGTTCCCACACTAGGACAAGGAGACCCTTTTGGGAGGGTTATGTCAACTCCTGCAGCTTTGTTCATTTATGCTTCCCCTCCACTGGCAGCGCTGATTTCTGAATAGGATGGCTCCAGCCCTGCCCTCTAAGCTCTGCAGGGGGCGGTGGCAGTTGCCAGAGTGGGAGCTGAGTGTGGGCGGGAGAAAGCTCAAAATGCCAATAATTCCTCAGCAATGTGATCTTTTTAAAAAGTGAGTTCAGAAGGTTGAAGCACAAGGTCTTCTGATAGTTTGGAGGCTGTCTGTCTGCTACATGAAAGTTTCCTTTGTGAGATGCCCCCCTTTTTCCCCTGGAGCCTCTCCTACCTGAGCTGCCTGGCCAGAGAAGAACCGGAAGTCTCCCTCTCCCTTACCTACTATTTTAAATAGACACTTGGGCAGGAGACAGAAAGGAATAGCCAGGAACATCACCATAGAAAGCTTGTAATTCTGTCTTTAGCTAATAACTGATTGGAATATTCAAATGGGGATAGAACTTGTCCAGGGGAGGAGACTTCCTGCAGAGCTTTTGCATTGCATAAGACCATAGGTGTAATTCTGATCTCCATCCAGAATCTTCTGAGGTGAGAAATTTCCACTTGAAAGGACAAGCAGACCAGCCTGCAGTGGCTAGAAGAACAGAAGATACTTCTTGAAAGAAAAACCAGCAGGAAAAATAAAAAACAATAATGGCAGTCTGATTTACTACTACAAGAACAAGCAAGTTGTTTGCCCAGCAGCCATCAAGGCAAGTGATCGGCTACCCTCAGGGCAAACCCCAGTCCAAGATTGAGACTCAGGGGGAATACACGAGCAGGCATGTGGTCTTGCTGTTGACCATGTGGGTCACCAATGGGGGGAAGTGGAGGAAAAACAGCAATGAAGTCCTGAGCTGAGTCTGACCACATTCAGCAGACTCCTGTCAACATGGATTGAGACTTGGTTGGTCATCAGTGTTGCAAGACTTGGGGACTCCTGGGTCCAGGGGCAGGGACACAGCCATGGAGTACTATAGTAGAGAATGAAGCATTCAACTGATATAAAGTTAGGGGATATGCACAAGAACACCCATACTTTCAGATAGTACCCATTTGACCTGGCTTCAATGGCTGGATGATCAGAACTCGACTAGAGGAAGAAAGAAGATGAAAAAAAAAAGAGTAATATGACACAAGTTTATGAACTTGACCCATGCTTGTGGATGTAGTAGCTCAAAGGAGGGGATAACTCTTTACAGCGAGGATCATTCCCATCCCCTCAATACATAGGGTCAACAAGGATAGGCAACTTAGACTTTGGCTACCCAAATTGGGTGCTACGAGAAGTGACTGGCCTACAAGGTTTCAAAAGGGAACCTTTTCCCAGAGGGTTTGGGGAAAGGTAGACTCTCCAGAGTGGTTTCCAACCTGTCTAGATGGGGCCGATGAAAGGAGATGGGGATGACTCTTGTGGTTCAATAGTGAGTGATTGCTATCATGACTAACTGTGAGTGTTATAAATATAAAGGTAGATGTTTTGTAATAAAAGGAGGGGAGTGGTTGATTTTGCAGTCCAATAGCAGAGGTCTCTGGGATAATTTGAGTAGAATTGGTGACAGTTAGTTCTTCCCTAAATGTTTAGTAAATCTCAGCAGTGAAGTCATCTAGACCTGGAGTTCTTTTGGTTGAGAGATTTTTGATGACCTGATCAATTTCTTCTTTTGTCATGGGTCTGTTCAAGTTTTCTACTTCCCTCTGTGTAAGTTTAGGTAGGTTGTGTTTTTCTAAAAATGTATTAATTTCTTCTAAGTTTCCAAATTTTTTGGAGTACAACTCCTCAAATTATTCTGTTAATATCATTTTTATTTCCTTTGGTTCCATTGTGACATCGCCCATGTGGTTTCTAATGTTTGTAAATTTATGGAGGCTTGCTTTGTGACCTAACCCATGGTCAATTCTGGAGAATGTTCCATGTGCACTGGAAAAGAATGTGTATTGTGCTGTTGTTGGATTGAATGCTCTGTACGCATCTATGAGGTCAAGTTGGTTGATTGTGCTGATTACTTCCTCTGTATCTTTGTAGAGTTACTTTCTGGTTGTTCTTTCCCTTTTTGAAAGTGGACTATCAAAATCTACCACTATAATTGTAGATTTGTCTATTTCTTTCTTCAATTCTAGTTGTTGTTGTTAGGTGGCAACAAGTCGGTACCGGCTCATTGCACCCTATGCATAACAGAACAAAACACTGTCTGGTACGGGGCCAACCTCACAATTGTTGTCACGCTTGATCCCATTGATACTGCCACTTTGCCAATCCATCTC
>NW_006408603.1:6749564-6761273 GCF_000296735.1 Chrysochloris asiatica
CAAAAGCCTTTGCGTAGTCAATAAAGCACAGGTAAACATCTTTCTGATATTCTCTGCTTTCAGCCAAGAGCCATCAGACATCAGCAATGATATTCCTCATTCCATGACCTCTTATGAATCTGGCTTGAACCTCTGGAAGTTCTCTGTCAATGTATGCTTGCGGCCGTTTCTGCATTACCTTTAGCAGAACTTTACTTGCATGGGATATCAAAGAGATTGGTCCAATGATTTCCGCATTTTGTTGGGTCATCTCGCTTTGGAATGGGCACAAATATGGATGTCTTCCTATCAGTCAGCCAGATAGTTGTCTTCCAAGTTTCTTGGCATAGATGAGTGAGTGCCTCCAGTGATGCCTCACTTTCTTGAAAGATTTAAATTTTTATTTCATTAATTCCTGGTGCCTTGTTCTTTGCCATGTCTTTCAATGAACTTTGGACTTCTCCTTCAGTATCATTGGCTCTTGGTCATATGTTACCTCTTGAAATAATTGAACATTGACCATTTACTTTTGGTACAGTTTTGCTGGATAGACGATTCTTGGTTGGCAATTTTTTCTTTTAGGGTTTTATATATTTCTCCTTATTGCCTTCTTGCCTGCATGGTTTCTGCTGAGAAGTCAGAGCTTACTCTGATTTGCTTGCCTTTATAAGTAATACTTCTCTTTCTCTGTCTGCTTTTAGGATTCTGTCCTTATCTTTGATTTTGAAGAGCTTGATTATGATATGTCTTGGTGATTTTGCTTTGAATTCCATCCTTCCTGGAGTTCTTTCAGCTTCTTGAATGTTTATTTTCTCGCCTTTCAAGATGTTAGGGAAATTTTCTTCCAAAAGATCCTCAACTATATCCTCTGTGGACTTCTGTGATTCTTCCTGTTCCAGAATGCCATTAATTCTTAAGTTATTCCTCCTCATGTTATTCAACATGAATCTTAGGCTCTTTAGTTTTTTAAATACTTTTTCCTGCTTGCTCTTCTATCTTAGCAGTATTGAGAAGTTTCTCTTCCAGCTAGCTTGTTCTGGTTTCTATCTTTTTAATTCTACTCCTTTGCCTTTTCTGTGTAATGTCCATTTCTGATATTTTATTATTAATCATCTAAACCGCATTTTGCAGGTTTTGAATTGTTTCCAGTGCTATATCTATCTTGTTTAATAGCTCTTGTAGTACTTTCATGATTTCTTTATTTTCCTCCACTGTGAAGCATTTGGATTTGTTTCCATATCATTCTTGTGAATTCCTTCTCAGGCAGATCCAAAACCTGCTCTTTCAATGGGAATGCTCCAGTTCATTTGTCTCCATTACTCTTTTCTGTTTCTGGACATGAGCTGAGATCTTTTGTTGTTGTTTTTTCTTGGACATTTTCAATAGTTAGATGTATTTTCAATGATTAAATGAATGCATTTGCTGTATTGTTAAGCTTACTGAGTGTCTCCTGCTGGATGTCATCTGGAGATAGGCTTCCCGTTAAACGTCTCTTATTACTCAATGGCTAGCTATCTTAGCAGGTGTTGGCTATCTATGTAATGCATAGCAGCTGGTATTGGCTCCTGTCTGGAGAGTGGGATATTATGGGGTATGCTTTAGCTTGACTATATGGTCACAATTTCTGCTTCTTCCTGGGTAATGTAGGGAGAGAAAATTCCCATGCTCAGGAAAAATGAGACCAAAGGACCCTGAACAGAAATCATTATAAGAACAGAGACAAAAACTTGCACACAAAAACAAAAACAAAACCATAGCAGACTGTCCAGTAGCTTTGATGTGCAGGTCAGTGTGTGTGCACAGTAGAAACCTCCAGCAGTGGGTGGGGGTGTCCACTTGCTTCACTTGCTCAGGCCACCCCCTCTAGTCACCACTGCAGAGGTGCAGATAGTTATTGAGAAATGAATGGAATAAAGATTGTTCAAAATTTTTTCTTTATGTTTTATTGTGAATTATGTGATAGTTTACATGGGAGAACATTAGTTTTACATTCATCCTATCGTATATCATTTCATTGCCATGGTTACACTTCCCTTTATGCATCATCAACCAACCTAAGGGTATACACTACAAGCCTGCCCCCCTTTCATCCACAAACAGCCCCTCTCCCTCTCTGTATCTAAAGTCCCCAACTGCTCCATCTCTCCACGTCATCATCTTTGCCTCCATTTCAGGCATCACTGCTTCTCTGGGTAGGGTCCCACTCTCCATTCTTCTCCATTGATGGTCCCAGGGACCTCCACTTCTAGGCTGAAAAGTTAATCACCCCCCTCCTTGCTACAGATCGTCTACCTTTACATTTCCAACCCTCACAAGCAGCCCTGATAACAATTACTCACTATTGTATCACAAGAGACCCATCTGCATTTCATTTCAGCAGCCCTGCCTAGACAGATTGTATATTACTCAGTGGAGATTCTACCTTCCTCCATGCCCTCTGAATCTAGGTTCCTTTTTGAAAGCTTGTAAGCCAGTCACTTCTTGCCTTTGTAAACCCCCCCCCCCCCATTTTGGGTAGCCAATGTCCAAGTTGCCCATCCCTGTCTACTCAGTGTATGGAGGGGGTGCTGTAAGGATTTGTTCCCTCTTTTGAGCTACTGCATCCATAGGTGTAGGTCAAGTTCATCAAATTGTATCGGATTACTCTTTTTTTCCTCTTCTTTCTTCTTCTAGTTGAGCATGCATGTCAAGTGGGTATTATCTGCAAGTGTGGGTGTTCTTGTGCACATGCCCTATCTTCTTATCAGCTGAATGCTTCACTCTCCACTCTAGTCCTCTGTGGCTATGTCACTGACTCTGGGCCCAAGATGTCCAGGTCTTGCCACATTGCTGGCCAACCAGGTCTTCACCCAGGCTCACAGAAGTCTACTGAACATTGTAGGGCTTAGCTTGCCACTTCATTGCTGTTTTTTCCCTCACTTCCCCTTGTCGGTGATGAGCGTGGTCACCAATCAGAGCGTGTATTCCTATTGAATCTTAGTCTTGGAATGTTCACAATTTTTATCTCTGAATGTCAGTTATGTTTCTATATATGCACAGTGTAATTCTCAAAATGACTGTGTCCTTGTACGTAGTAGTTGGTTTTGGCTCTTGCCTTTTATCTTGGGGTTTTACAAGTATTTTACAAATATGGTTTGGTTGTTTGGCCAGACCTGCTTTCTCTTGTTAGGTTAGGCAGGAATAAAGGCTCCTGCCTAGGTAGGAGAGCCCACTTTAGGGCTAAATCCCAGAGTCAGATGTCATAAGAAGTAGCCAAAGGATTAGCATGTGGAACCTCTGGGGCTTTCAGAGATTTCCTCTTTGCACTGTGGGAAAATTGTACCCTGTGGGAGCAATGCTGGACCCTTTTGAGGGTTTGCTCCCACCCACCTGAAGATGCCCAGGCTGGGTAGAGAGGGTGCGACAGGGGAAAGGAGGAAAGAAAAGTAAAAAAAAATGTTTTCACATCTCTTTTTCTACAAGTTCATGGTGTAACAGCCTGGTTGTAGCCCCACTTTCTGATCTCTGTTCAGGCTGTGGGCTGCAGGGAACATGCCAGTTGATTCAGAAATTGTGGTTTATTCCTGCCACAGTCAGATTTCTCCACTGGTGGGCACAGAAAACACATGCCCCCAATTTATATTAGATCTAAAGCTCTGGAACTGTTCCGGCAAAATGATCTTCTCTGGTTTATTTGCACCTGTGCTGAGGAGCCTCTGCTGCCTGTCTCCACTTCTGCCCCCAAACCAGAAGTCCATTCAGTATTATTTTTGTTTTTCTATTTTCTTAGGTAGAGGCAGTTCTTGTGACTTCCATGGAAGATAGTATTCACTCCAACAGCAAGGAAACAATGTGATGCTCTTGCAATTGCTGAATATTTTTGTTCCAATTATGAATTGAGAAACCACCACTCTCTAGTCCCACTGTAAGATGGAATTGAGCTAAAACCCCATGATAATCTGTTCTCCATACACCCGTATTCTGATTGGTGGAACACAGTGATATTTTGGGTTTCTTAGGATTAGTATCAGTTCAGAGTTTCATTCTTCTTGTTATTGTTAGATGTCATTGAATCAGTTCCTACTCATAGTGATTTAAATACAACAAAAAGAAACACTGTCTGATCCTGCACCATCCTCACATTATTGTTGGCAATAATGGTTGGTGTGTACATTTGAAGTTGTATTAACCAGCCTTTCTTATTGGCATATGCATATTATCTGATCACAGAAAGCATTGTATTTCAATATAGATGTTGAAATGTTCTTTTTGATGATGAATGAGATACCATTCCTCTTGGATTTGTCATTCCCAGAATAATAAGACATATGATTATCAGATGAAAAATGACCAATACCAGTCCATTTCAGTTGCCTAGGCTATTGATCTTTTTTGAGTTCCATTTCATTTTTGACAACTTCTAATTTTCTTAGATATATGGTTAGTAAATTCCATGTTCTGCTTATTAGTGGATTTTACAGCTGTTTCTTCTCATTTTGAGTCGTGTTCCATCAGGAAATGAAAGTATGGAAAACTTTACTCCATTCTTGTCATCGTGGTCAACTTTACTTTGAGGAGGCAGCTCTTTCACAGTTGTGTTTTAGTGCCTTCTAACCTGTGTGGCTCACATTCCAGCACTATATCTGACAATATTCTGGTACTAATCATCATGTCTCAATATTCACTATTCTGGTGCTACCTGACAGTGTCACACTGTTATTTATAAGATTTTCAGTAGCTTAATATTCAGAAGCTGCCTCTCCTTCTTCCTAGTCTGTCTTAGTTGGCAGTTCTATTGAAACCTGTCCACCATGGGTGTATTCTGCTGGTATTTAAAATACTGGTGGCATAGCTTCCAGGATCACAGCAACACACAAGCCACTATAGTATGGCAAAATTACAGAGGAGTGGTGGAATTGTGAGGTAGTAGAAAATAACAACCCTCCCACAAATAATCTGTTAATTTTCCTTTATTCCGTGCACAGTCACCCCAGTAAAAGGTGTAGGTCCCTTTGGGGAAGCCTGGAGAAGATTACCCGTATAAATGCTTTTTCAATGTGATGGGGTTCTTCTTAAGGGAAGCCTGACTCTCCTTCTTCATTCAAAAGGTTGTGAATCTGCAAACTGACTCAAGTTATAAAATTTATAAAAGGACTATGAGTTGGTTTTTTTTTAAGGTTTTATTGTGGATTGAGTAAAAGTTTACAGGGCAGATCATCAGTTTTATATTCAACAAATTATATACCTTATTCCATTACAATGATTATAATCCCCTCCATTTACCATCAGTTAACAGTGTTTCTCTCTATTCACTTTAGTTCTTTAAAACAAAACAAAAAATCAGGCATATATAATAATTTACACCACCAACGGGCACATTTTGCAAGTCTGCCTCCAGGTGGTCAGCTTTTAGTCCCTCTCTTCCCGTGAATCTAGAGTCCTCAGCTGCTCCCTCTCTCAATGTCCCTATCTCTGCTTCTATCTCTGATATTGCTGCTTCTCTGGATAGGGTCTTGCATTCTACTTGTGTTCTTCTCCCTTGATGGATACTAGGGTCCTCAGTTTCCAGACTGTAAGATTAACCACTCCCTGTTTTTGTTACAAAACTTCTATCTTTACAATTGTGACAGTTGCAATTAGTCATGATAACAATTGCTCACTATCAAATCATAAGAATCTTATCTCCATCTCTTTTTACCAGACCCATCTAGACAAGATGAAAAGTATTCAGTGGGGATTCTTTCTTTCCCTACACATTATTAAACTAAACTCCCCTTGAAACCTTGTAAGCCAGACACTTCATGCCTTTATTGCCCCCTCATTTTAGGTAGCCAATGTCTAAGTTGCCCTTTCCTATCTACCCTGTGTACAGAGGGGATAGCATTGACACTTGATGTGAAGACACCTTCCCTCTCTGTTGGTATTTAGAGTTACTATCTCCATGAGTATAGGTCAGGTTCATCTGGTTGTAGCAATTTACCCTCATTTTCCTTATTTAAAAAAAAAAAATTTATCTTTCTCTAGTCGAGTTCTGATTACCAAGTCATCCGAGGCTAGGTCAGATGGGTACTATATGTAAATTTGGATGTTCTTGTGTATTTTCCCTCACTTCCTATCAGCTGGATGCTTCACTCTCAGCTCTAGCCCTCTATGGCTATGTCCTTGTCCATGAACTTCGGAGTCCCCAGGTCTTACCACACTTTAGATCAACCAGCCCTTCCTCTTCTCTCTCTCACCTCCAGGTCAATGGGAGTCAATGGACCATGGTTGAACTCAGCCTATTTTTTTGTTGCCTTTCCCCCTCTTCCACTCACCAGTAGACCAATGTGGTCACCAGCAAGCTTACATGCCTGCTCATAGATTTGTCCTGAAGGAACTTGATTGCTTGCTTTGATGGCTTCCCAGTGAACAACTTGCTTATTCTTGTAGTAGCCAGGCATACTGATATTATTGTTTTGGTTTTTTCCTGATGATCTTTCTTTGAAAATATATCTCCTGTTACTGTAGCTGTTCCAAGCTGGTATGCTTGTCCTTTCTAGTGGGGATGTCCCACCTCAAAAGGTTCTGGATGGGACTCAGGATTCCACTAAGGTCCTATACACTACAAATACTCTGTAGGAAGCCTATTTCACTGGGAAAGTTCTAGAACCCCTTTTTGGTATTCCAATCAGTTATAGGCTGAAAATAGGCTTATACGTTTTTTGTAATAATGTTTCCTGACATTCCTGTCTATCCCACTCAAGTGTCTATTTTATAACAGTAGGCAAGGGAAACCAATATTCATAAGACAGTCAAGCATCTTAGTATTATTTCCCATCTTTAAACTATGCCTTGATCCCTGTATCACATAGCACTGTTGTTTCAAGGTTGAGCATGAATCACTATTTACCTCTGTCCCACTTAGCCCATGCAAACCTTTCTCAGTGTTCCCCTATCTCCCTTGTTCTTTCACCTCTTCCCCTTTCTTGTATTGCTCTCCCGAACACCCGAACTATGATGTGTCTGCCCTTACCCTGTGCTCTACTGTTGCCTCCCTCCACCTCCTCCTAAGCCCCCACCTCAACCCCACTGATGTGGTTACCTTATAGTCCATTAACTTTTCCCTCCATTTAAGACATCCATTCATCTATGCCAAGTAATTTGGAAGACAACTATCTGGTCAACTGATTGGAAGAGATCCATATTTGTGCCCATTCCAAATAGAGGTGATGCAACAGAATGTGGAAATCATCGGACAATATATTTGATATCCCATGTGAAGAAACTTTTACTAAAGTAATATAGAACCAACTGCAAGCATAATTTGACAGAGAACTTCCAGAGGTTCAAGCCGGATCCAGAAGAAGCCTGTAACAAGGGATATCATTGCTGATGTTCAATGGATCTTGGCTGAAAGCAGAGAAAACCAGAAAGATGTGTACCTGTACTTTATTGACTACTCTAAGGCTTTCGATTGTGTGGATCATGACAAACATGGATAACACTGAAAAGTATGAGTATTCTGGAACACTTAATTGTGCTCATGAGGAATCTATACATGGACCAAGAGGCAGTTGTCTAAACAGAACATGGGAACACTGAATGGTTTAAAATTAAGAATGGTGTGCGACAGGTTGTATTCTTTCACCATACTTATTCAACCTGCATGCTGAGTAAATAGCACGAGAAGCTAGGTTCTATGAAGAAAAACGTGGCATCAAGATTGGAGGAAGACTCATTAACAACCTGCGATATACAGATGATACAACCTTGCTTGTTGAAAGAGAAGAGGACTTAAATTATTTACTGATGAAAATCAAAGAGCACAGCCTTCTGTATGGATTGCATCTCAATGTAAAGAAAACACAAATCCTCACCATTGGACCAATAAACAACATTCTTATCAAGAAAGAAAAGACTGAAGTTCTCAAGGACTTTGTTCTTCTTGAATCAACCATGAATACTCATGGAAACAGCAGTCAAGAAATCAAACGACATATTGCATTAGGCAAATCTTCTGCACAAGACCTTTTTAAAGTGTTGAAGAGCAAAGATGTCAGCTTGAGAACTAAGGTGTGCCTAACCCAAGTCATGGTATTTTCAATAATCTCACATGCATGTGAAAGCTGGACAGTGAATAAGGAAAACTGTAGAAGAATTGATGCCTTTGAGTTATGGTGTTGGAGGAGAATATTGAAAGTGTCATGGGCTGCCAAAAGAACCAATAGATCCGTTTTGGAAGATGTGCAGCCAGAGTGCTCCTTGGAGGCCAAGATGGCCAAACTTGGTCTCTCATACTATGGACATATTATCAGGAGGGACCAGTCACTGGAGAAGGATATCATATTTGGTAATATGGAGGATCAGAGAAAAAGAGGAAGACTCCCCCAACAGAATGGATTGGCAAATGGTAGCATCAATGGGCTCAAGCATGGCAACAATCATGAGGTTGGTCCAGGATCAGGCAGTGTTTTGTTCTGTTGTGCATAGGGTCACTATGGGTTGCTACCGACTCGATGGCACCTAACAACAATGTAGGTCCTGTTGTTGTTTGCTGTTAGGTGCAGTTGATTGGATTCCAACTCATAGTGACGTTATGTAAAACAGAATGAAACACCAATTAGTCCTGTACAAGTCTCACAATTGTTGCTATGTTTGAGTCTATTGCTACTGTCATTATGTCAGTCCATTTTATTGGGGATCTTTCTGTTTTTCAATGACCCTCTACTTTTTCAAGCATGATGTGCTTTTCCAATGACTTATCCCTCTTGACAACATGTATAAAGACATGTTGTGAAAGACAAAGTTGTGAAACAAAGTTCATCTTCACTTCTAAGGAACATTCTGGTGTACTTTTTTCAAGATAGATTTGTTTGTTCTTCTGGTTGGCCATGGTACTTTCAATATTCTTGACCAACACGTTAATTTAAATGCACCAATTCTTCTCTGGTCTTTCTCATTCATTCCCGAATTCTCATATGCATTTGAGGCAATTGAAAATACCATGGCTTGGGTCAGGTACATCTTATTCTTTAAATTAACATCCTTGCTCTTGAACACTTTAAAGCGGTCTTGTACAGTAGATTTTTCTGATACAACACATCATTTGATTTCTCGACTGCTGCTTCATGAGTGTTAATCATGGACCTGAGAAAAATGAAGTTTGACAGCTTCAACCTTTTCTTCATTTATCATGATATTATTTACTGGTCCAATGACTAGGATCTATGTTTTCTTTACATTGATGTGCAATCCATACTGAAGACTATATCTTAATTAATATTTATTTCAAGTCCTCTTCACTTGCAGTAAGCAAGATGTGTCATCTGCATACCACAAGCTATTATTGAGTCTTTCTCCAATGCTGATGCCACATTTTCGTTCAAATAATCCAGTTTCTCTGATTATTTTTTCAGAATGGAAGTTGAATATTATGGTGAAAGGAACCAACCCTGGCACACATATTTCCTGATTTTAAACCATTCCATATAACCTTGTTCTACTCGAATGACTGCCTATTTCTCTGTGTACAGGCTCCTCATGAATGCAATAAAGTGTTTTGAAATTCCCATTCTTCACAATGTTATCCATAGTTTGTTATGATCCAGACTGACGAATGCCTTTTCAGAATGAAGCACAAGTAAACATTTTTCTGGTATTTTCTGTTTTCAGCCAAGATTCATCTAAGATCAGCAAATGGCATGCCTCATTCTACATTCTCTTCTGAATCCAGCATAAATTTCTAGCAGCTCCCTCTTGATGTACTATGGCAACTGTTTTTGTTTGTTTGTTGTTGTTTTAAAATTATCTTCAGCAAAATTTTGCTTGCATGAGATATTAATTATATTTTTTGATGTTTTCCACATTCCAATTTTCTTTGGGATGGGCACAAATATGGATCTCTTCCAATTAGTTGGCTATATGGCTGTCTTCCAAATTTCTTGTCATAGATGAATGATCATCAGTTGAAAAATTTCAATTTGTGTTTTATCAATTCCCAGAGTCTTGTTTTTTGCCAATATCTTCAGTGAAGCTGGGACTTCTTCCTTCAATACTATTGGTTCTTGATCATATGCTACTTTTAAAAATGATTAAACATCATCTAATTATTTATGTTATAGTGACTCTGTATATTCCTTGCATCTTCTTTTGATGTTTCCTGTCTCATTCAATATTTTGCTCATAGAAACCTTCAATATTGTAACTTAAGGCTTGAATTTTTTCTTCAGTTCTTTCAGTTTAAGAAATACTGAGCATAATCTTCCCTTTTTGTCTTCTAACTTTGGGTCTTTGCACAGTTCATTGTAATATTTTATTTTGTCTTCTTGAACAGTCCTTTAAAATTTTCTGTTCAGTTCTTTCACTTCATAATTTCTTCCATTCACTTTAGTTTCTCTACTTTCAAGAACAAGTGTCAGAATCTCTCTGACACCCATTTTTGTCTTACGTTCTCCTGCCTTAATGATCTTTTGTTCTCTTTATGTATGATATTATTGATGTCACTTCACAACTCTTCTGGTCTTCAGACACTAGTATCTAATACACAAAATCTGCTCTTGAGGTAATCTCTAAATTCAAGTAAAATATACTCAAGGTTGTGTTTTGATTCTCTTGGACTTGTTTTAATTTCTTCAACTTCAGCCTGAAGTTGCATATGAGCAATTGATGGTCTATTCCACCATTGGCTCTGGCTTTGTTTTGACTGATGATACTAAACTTCTTTATAATCTCTTCCCACACATAATTGTTATTCCTGTGTGCCCCGTGTAGTGAGATCCACATGCACAGTCTTTCCATTTATGTTGTTAAGAAAAGTTATTTGCAGTGCATAAATTGTTGGACTTAAACATTCTATTGTATGATCTCCAGCACTGTTTCTGTCACTAAGGCCATATTTTCTGCCTTGTTGTTTTTAGGTGTCATTGAGTTGGTACTGACCCATAGTGACCTTATGCACAGCAGAACAAAACACTGCCTGATCCTGGGCCAACTTCACTATTGATGCCACACTTCAGTCTATCGATGCTGCCACTTGGCCAATCCATCTCGTTGGGGGTCTCCTCTTTTTCTCTGACCCTCCACCTTACCAAATATGATGTCCTTCTCCAGCAACTGCTCCCTCCTGACATATCCAAAGTATGAGAGATGAAGTTTGTCCATCTTGGCCTCTAAGGAGCACTCAGGCTGCACTTCTTCCAAAATGGACTTATTGGTTCTTTTGGAAGCCCATGGCACTTTCAATATTCTCCTACAACACCATAACTCAAAGGCATCAGTTCTTCCACGATCTTCCTTATTCACTGTTCAGCTTTGCATGCATATGAGGTTATTGAAAACACCATGGCTTCAGTCAGGCGCACCTTAGTCCTCAAGCTGACATTATTGCTCTTCCACACTTTAAAAAGGTCTTGTGCAGAAGATTTGCTTAATGCAATACTTCGTTTGATCTCTTGACTGCCGCTTCCGCTAGTGTTGATAGTTGATCCAAGAAGAATGAAGTCCTTGACAGCTTCAATCTTTTCTCCATTGATAAGAATGTTGTTTACTGGTCCAGTGGTGAGGGTTTTTGTTTTCTTGACATTTAGATGAAATCCATACAGAAGGCTGTGCTCTTTGATCTTCATCAGTAAATGTTTTAAGTCCTTTTCATTTTCAGCAAGCAAAGTTGGCTGCATATCATAGGCTGTTAATGAGTCTTCCTCCAATCCTTATGCCACATTTTTCTTCATAGAACCCAGCTTCTCAGATTATTTGCCCAGCATACAGGTTGAA
>NW_006408603.1:6762253-6764784 GCF_000296735.1 Chrysochloris asiatica
AGTGTCTCTTCTGACATCCATTTTGACCTTTTCCTTCTTTCTTGTCTTCTTAATGACTTTTTGCTTTCTTCCTGTATGATGTTCTTGATGTCATCCATAACTCTTCTGGTCTTCAGTCTAGTGTTTAATGTATCAAATCTGTTCTTCAGATGATCTCTAAATTCAGGTGGGATAAATTTAAGATCATATTTAGGCTCTCATGGATTTGTTTTCATTTTCTCCCACTTCAGTTTGAATTTGCATACGAGTAATTGATGGTCTGTTCCACAGTTTGCCCCTGGCCTTGCTTTGACTGATGATTTGGAGCTTTTCCATCTTCTCTTTCCGCAAATGTAGTCAATTTGATTTCTATGTATTCCATCTGGTGAGGTCCATGTGTGTTGTCGTCTGTTATGCTGTCCAAAGAAGGTATTTGAAATGAGCAAATCATTGATTTTTCAGAATTCTATTATGCGTTCTCCATCATCATTTCTATCACCAAGTCCAAAAATTTCCAACTACCTATCTTTCCTCCTTGCTCCCAACCTTTGCATTCCAATTACCAGTAATGATTAATATATATTGACTGCATGTTTGATCAATTTCAGATTGAAGAAGTTGGTATAATTCTTCTATTTTGTCCTCACTGGCTTTAGTGATAGGTGCATAAATTTGAACAATAGCAGTATTAACGGGGTTTCCCTGTAGGCGCATGGATATTATCCTATCACAGACAGTGTTGTACCTCATGACTGATCTGGATATGTTCTTTTTGTTGATGAATGCAACACCATTGCTGCTATGTGGTTGTCAGATCCAATATGGCCAATACCAGTCCATTTCAGATCACTAATACCTAAGATATTGATGTTTATGTGTTCCATTTCATTTTTGACAACTTCCAATTTCCCCAGATTTATACTTACATACATTCCATGTTCCAATTTTCAAAGGATGTTTACAGCAGTTTCTCTTTATTTTGAGTTGTGCCCCATCAGCAAATGAAAGTCCTGCAGGCTTTTCTCCCACGAGCTATACCTCATTCGAGTTATCATGGTCAACTCTACTTTCAGGAGGCAACACTTCCCCAATAGCATTTTGAGTGCCTTCCAAGCTGAGAGGTTCTTTTTCTAGCAGTATCTCTGACAGTGTTTCTCTGCTATTCATAAGGTTTTCAGTGACTAAACATTTAGAAGTATTTCATCACTCTTTGTTCCTAGTCTGTCTTTGTCTGGAAGCTCATTTGAAACCTGTCCACTATGGGTGACCCTGCTGGTTATTTAAAATACCAGTGGCATAGCTTTCAGAATCATAGCAACTCACAAGCCACCACAGTATGACAAACTGACAGATGAGTGGTGGCTGTTTGGTTTTAAGTGCAAACTGTCACTTTAAATTTTGAGGACATCTGTGTGTATGCATAGTAGAACCCTCCAAGTGTGGGGGCGGGGTATCCATTCGCTCAGGCATCCCCTCTAGTCACCAGAATGGAGGTGCACAGACAGCGAGAGACCAATGGACAGATACCAAAAAAATGAATGTCCACACCTGTGTTTCCGTGGTTCTATCAGGCATTCATGGCTGTTTTGATCCTTTCCCCATTTGATCTCTCCCAATATGGCAGCTCCAGGAATAGCTGAGAATCTTTAATTAGAAAGCAATAGATTTCTTGATTCTGCTACAAATTTCCCTAGCTGTAAGCCTTCCAATCTTCTAACTATTCCTTTATATGTGGTTCAGAGTTCTAGCACCATCGCCTGAGCCTGCTTGGCCCAGTATTCTGTGTTGTTGGTGACAGAGATCCTCACTGCACGTGATCTGTTTATAATGATGTTACTGCCTACTGATCCGTTTATCATGATGTTATTAATTGGTTCAGTGGTTAGGCTCTATGTTTTCTTTACGCTGAGGGGCAATCCAGACTGAAGACTGTAGTCCTTTGTTTCCAACTTTCACATTCCAAACATCAGTAATTATCAACGCATCTTGATTGCATGTGTCATCAACTTCAGACTGAAGAAGTTGGTCTAATTCTTCAATTTCATCATCTTTGGCTTTAGTGAGTGTTGTGTAAATTTGAATAATAATCATATTTACTTGTCTTACTTGTAGATGTATGGATATTATCCTATCACGGACAGCATTGTATTTCAAGATAGATCCTGAAGTGCTCCTTTTGAAAATGACCATGACGCCACACTTATACTACCAACATAGTAAATCATGTGATTATCTGATTCTAAATGACCAATACCAGACCATTTCAGCCCACTAATCCTAGGATTATAATACAAGCAAATGATATGAGAAGTTGGGTTCTGTGAAAAAAAAAAAACAAAAAAACACGTGGCATCAGGATTGGAGGAAGACTCATTGACAACCTGCGATATGCAGATGATACAACCTTGCTTGCTGAAAGTGAAGAAGACTTAAAACATTTACTGATGAAGATCAAAGAGCACAGTCTTCGATATGGATTACATCTCAATGTCAAGAAAACAAAAATCCTCACCACTGGACCAATAAACAACATTCTTATCAATGGAGAAAAG
>NW_006408603.1:6764979-6778601 GCF_000296735.1 Chrysochloris asiatica
GAAAGCTGGACAGTGAATAAGGAAGACCATAGAAGAATTGATGCCTTTGAATTATGGCATTGGAGGAAAATACTAAAAGTGCCATGGGCTACCAAAAGAACCAATAGATCTGTTTTGGAAAAAGTGAAGCCCGAGTGCTCCTTGGAGGCCAAGATGTTTAATTTCAATGTGTTTGTTATTTTTTCTTGTTCTTTGTTTCTAGCTTCACTTCAATGTGGTCAGAGAAGAAAATACTTTGTATGATTTCAATCTTTAAAGATGTATCCTTGAAAGGATGGGCAGACCAGCCTGGAGCAGCTAGAAGAACCAAAGACACTTATGGAAAGAAAGACTGACAGGAAAAAATACAAAACAATTTAGGCAGACCAACTGATTAATACAAGAACAAGCAAGTTGCTTGCCCTGGAGATATCAAGGCAAGTGATCTGGTCCCCTCAGAACAAACCCCCTTCCAAGACTAAGACTCAATGGAAATACACACTCTGATTGGTGACCACATTCATCACCGATAAGGGGAAGTGAGGGAAAAACAGAAATAGAGCTGCAAGCTAAGCCCTACAATGCTCAATAGACTCCTGTGACCCTGGGTGAAGACCTGGTTGGCCAGCATTGTGGCAAGCCCTGGGGACTCTTCGTCCCAGAGTCAGTGACATGGCTACAGAGGACTAAAGTGGAGAGTGAAGCATCCAGCTGATAAGAAGAGAGGGCATATACACAAGAGCACCCACACTTGCAGATAATACCCACTTGACCTAGCTTCAATGACTGGATGATCAGAGATCAACTAGAAGAAGAAAGAAGAGGGAAAAAGAGTAATCTGATACACTTTGATAAACTTGACCTACACCTATGGCTTCAGTAGCTCAAAAGAGGGAACATGTCTTTATAGCAAGGATCATTCCCACCCCCTCCATACACAGTGTAGACAGGGATGGGCAAATTGGACATTGGCTATCCAAAGTGGGGGGGATACAAAGGCAAGAAGTGACTGGCTTACAAGCTTTCAAGAGGGAACCTCGATCCAGAGGGCGTGGGGGAAGGTAGACTCTCAACTGAGTAGTATCCAATGTGTCTAGGCGGGGCTGATGAAAGGAAATGTGGACAGGTCTCTTGTGATACAACAGTGAATAATTGTTATAAAGACTTATTATGAGCGTTGGCAAAGTAAAGGAAGACATTTGTAGCAAGGAGGGGAGTGACTAACTTTACAGTCTTGGAGTGGAGGTCCCTGGGACTATCAAGTGAGAAGAGTGGAGAGTGGGACCCTACCCAGAGGAGCAGTGATACCAGAGATGGAGGCAGAGGCGATGATATGGAGATATGGAACAGCTGGGGACTTTAGGCCCAGAGAGGGAGAGGGGCTGTGTGCTGATGACTAGGGGTGGCAGGCTTGTAGGGTATACCCTTTGGTTAGTTGATGATGCATGGAGGGGCTTGTAACCAGGGCAATGAAAGGATATAGGATAGGATGAATGTAAAACGAATGTTTTCCCATGTAAACTACCAAATAATTCACAATAAAACTTAAAAAAAAACAAAACAAAAAACCAGCAGGTGGGTATGAGATTAAAGGAAATAATAGCTTTTTATGTGACATTTGAATAAAAAATACAAGAACACTCCCCCTCCCAAAATTTATCCAAACATGATTTGTGACTTAAAATGTTCTATCTGGAGAATCATCCATATGTACTGGAGTAAAATGTATATTGTGCTGTTGTTGGGTGTAGTGCTCTATATATGTCTGTTGGCTTATGGCCCATTCTGTTTCTGTCTAATATTGAAGCCTCTAAATATTATTGTGGCACTGTGAAACACATGTTCAATGGTTCGAGCTCACCAACCTCTCCATGGGCAGAAAATAAGACTTTCTGCTCCTGCAAAGATTTATAGCTTTTGATATCCTACACAGGGTCACTATGAGTAGGAACTCACTTAACAGCACTTAATGGCAACAAAATCTATTTCACCCTCCAATTTTATCAGTGCTTGTTTTATATATTTAGCTGCTTTGATGTTGGGTGTATGTATATTTATGATTGTTAAATCTTATTGATTAATTGCTCCTTTTATCATTATATAATGTCCATTTTATCACATCTAACAGATTTTTCTTGAAGTCTATTTTGATATTAAAATGGCTACTCCCAGCTCTCTTCTGTTTACTATTTGGATGTATATTGTTGTTGTTGCCAACTTTCAACTTTTTAGGTTCTTATATCCAAGGCATGTCTCTTGTGAACAGCTTGGAGTTGAATCATGGGTTTTGTTTTTGTTTCATCCAGTCTTCACTCTCTGCCTTTTGATTGGAACATTTGATCCATTTATATTCACTGTAATTGCTGATAATTACAGTAATGGCATTTTTGTGTGCATCTTAAATATTCTTTGTTTTTATCCTTTATTACTGCTTACTTTTGTCTCTTGTTGGTTTGTTGCAGTGAACCATTTTGGTTCCCTTCTCCTTTCCTTTTGTGTATGACTTTTAGGTAGTTTATTAGTGGTTGCATGAATATTACACATAGCAGCTCATATTCAGAACACCTGAATAAGTTGGTATCAACTTAAACTTAAAAAATACACAAGAAGTTCTCAATCTATAGCATCTATAGAGAGAGTTTTGCCAGAACATCCATATGTATTGAATGCAGACCACATCCCCAGAGAACCTTTCCTTTCAAATGATTTGCTACTAGCATCAAATCACAAAAGGTGGATGATTACATAATATATGGCAAACCACTAAGAATCATGGCCTAGCCAAACTGTTACCCAGAGAGGGAGAGGGGCTGTGTGCTGATGACTGGGGGGGCAGGCTTGCAGGGTATTCCCTTTGGTTGGTTGATGATTTATGGAGGGGATTGTAACCATGGCAATGAAATGATATAGGATAGGATGAATGTAAAACTAATGTTTTCCCATGTAAACTACCACATAATTCACAATAAAATATTTTTAAAAAAGAGCAGTTTTTTATTAACAGAGTCTACCTCTTGTCAACTTGGCATATGCACACATCTCCTTAAGCCATACATAATCTTTAAATAGAAGCAATTGTAAAGTCATACTTGCACCTAACATACATGCAACTGAATAAGCCCTAGCCCCTGTTTACATCTTATATTTTATAATCAATAATTGAATAAGGGTTACTGTTGTTCAGTTCTGTCTAGTTGGTTCCAACTCATAGGGCTTCCAAGGAGTGGCTGATGGATTTGAACAACCACCTTGAGGATCAAATAGACCTTGCTGTCCAGTGTTTATCCTGCAATGCCACACCAGGACTCAGAATAAGTGTGGTAGAAAACAAGTTTTGTTAGGTGCCACTGAGTTGATTCCAACTCATAGCTACCCATGAACAACAGAAAGAGAAACACTGTTCTGGTTGTACACCAGCCTCACAATTGTTGTGTGTTTGAGTTCACTGTTAATCACTGTGTCACTTCAACTCATAGACAGTCTTCCTTTACCAGACTGCTCATGGGATTCCTTTGAGTTTCGGCCTTAGGGTGTTTTCCTCGATGGGCTGACTTTTCTTACCTTGATGGTGCCAAGGCAAACAGGTTGCTTGATATTCCAACATTCAAACAGTCAGACTTTTTTCTTACCGGTCTTTCTTTCAAAAAAGAATTTTTGTTCTTCTAGCTATTTTGTCTTGATCTACATGTCTTTCTAAGTGGGAAAGTCCCACCTCAGAAGGTTCTGGGTGGGGGTCAGGATTCCACCTAAGACCCCACCTGTATGCTGTTCTTGATGTCATCCCACAACTTTTCTTGCCTTTGGTTATTTGTGTCTATTGCAGAAAACCTGTCCTTGAGATCAACTCTGAATTCATGTGGGATGTGTTTAAGATAATATTTTGGCTCTCATAGATTTAATTTTCTTTAGCCTCAGCCTGAACTTGCATATGAGCAACTGATGGTGTATTCCACAGTCTGTCCCTAGCCTTGTATCTTCCTACAGCTGTAATCAACTTAAGTCATGTGTATACTATCTGGTGAGGTTCCTGTGTATAGTCATCTAATATGTTCTTTAAAAAAGGTATTTGAAATGAAGAAGTCATTGGTTCTGAAAAATTTTTATCATGTGATCTCCAGTATTGTTTCTATCACCAAGGTCTTATTTTCCAACTACTGATCTTTCCTCTTTGTTTCCAACCTTTGCATTCCAATCACTAATAATTATCAATACATCTTGATTGCGTGTGTGATCAATTTCAGACAGAAGACATTAGCAGAATTCTTCGGTTTCATTCATCAATTTAGTGTTTAGTGCATAAAATTGAATAACGGTGGTATTAACTGATCCTACTTGTGGGCATAAGAAGCTCTGGTAGCATAGTAGTTACGAATTGGGCTTGGAACCACAAGGTCAGCCGTTAGAAACTACCAGCTGTTCCGTGGGAGAAAGATGAGGCTTTCTGCTCCCGTAAAGATTTACAGCCTCAGAAACCCTTTATAGGGTTGCTATGAGTCAGAACCGACTCCATGGCACACAACAACAACAACAACAACTTATAGGCATATGGCTATCATCCCATCACAGACAGCATTATACTTCACAATAGAGTTTGAAATGTTCTTTTTGATGATGAATGCAACACCATTCTCTTCAATTCACTCCTGGCACAATAAACTATATAATTGTCAGATTCCCAATGCCCAATACCAGTCCATTTTAGCTCACTAATGCCTAGGATATTGGTCTTTATGTATTCCATTCCATTTTTGACAACTTCCAATTTGCCTAGATTCATACCTAGTGCAGTCCATGTTCTGATTATTAATGGATATTTACATCTGTTTTCATCATTTTGAGTTGTGCCCCATAAGCAGATGAAGGTTCCAAAAGCTTTACTCCATTCACATCATCCCAGTCAATTCTATTTTTATGAGGCAGCTGTTCCCCAGTCGTATTTTGAGTGCCTTCCAACATGAGCTGCTCATCTTTCTGCACTATATCTGACAATATTCTGGAGCTGTTCATAATGTTTCAATAATCAATATCCTAGTGTTCCATTCCTATTCACAAGGTTTCCAGTGGCTAACAATCATAAATACTTCACCTTTTCTTTTACTAGTGTGTTTTAGTCTGGAAATTCAGCTGCAGCCTGTACACTATGGGTGACCCTGCTGGTGTTCAAAATAATGGTGACAAAGTTTTAAGCATCACATCAATATGCAAGTGGCGGGGGGAACATGGTAAGACCATCAAATTCCATGACTATGGCCCATTGCTGCACTTCATTTTCTGTGAAATTAGTTCCTTGGTCTGAGTCAAAGCTGTGTGAGAAAACTTGGATAAGGCATTCTGTACAGCCACAGTTGGTAGTTTTGGGAAAAGGCAAATGTGTATACAGAGTAAGTGACCAACCCAGTAAGAACACAATGCTGTCCTTTATAATCAGCCTGCCACCAAGTGGCTGGCCAATCACCCCAATGATTAATTCATTTTTGTAGACTCATTGTTGGTCTACTGTTGGAAGATATGGCATTCAGCAATGTCTGTAGCCAAGTCAATCTTGGTGATTGGAAATTTCAGATGCATTAATGAATTTTAAACCTGCCCCAATGACTACTTTATTTATGAACCTATTGATCAATGACAGAAATGACTGAGAACAAGCCTGATTAGTATCTATGGAATGTATCATGCTAGTCATTTGACTTAAAAATCCTTCTTTGCCAAGTTCAGCCATTGTTGATCATTCATATGAGACACAAATATCTTCTCTTCTTGTCTCATTCAGAAAAGTCTAGCCATGTCTCTTCCCCATGCCTCCTTATTTTCAATTTTCTATTCATGTTTCTTCCAAATTTTTGACCATCAGCCAAATAATTGGCCATGGCCCATGAAGCAGTATTGTTGTTGTTGTTGTCAGGTGCCATCGAGTTGGAACCAACTCATAGTGACCCCATGCACAGCAGAACGAAATAATGTCCAATCCTGGGCCAACCTCACTACCACTGCCACACTTGAGTCCATCAATGCTGCCACCTGACCAATCCATCTCATTGGGGGTTTTCCTATTTTTCTCTGACCCTCCATCTTACCAAACATGATATCCTTCTCTAGTGACTGTTCCCTCCTGACAATATGTCCAAAGTATGAGAGATGAAGTTTAGCCATCTTGGCCTCTAAGGAGCACTCTGGCTTCACTTCTTCCAAAGCAGATCTATTGGTTCTTTTGGCAGCCTATGGCACTTTTAGTATTCTCCTCCAACACAACAACTCAAAGGCATCAATTCTTCTACGATCTTCCTTATTCACTGTCCAGCTTTCACATCCATATGAGGTTATTGAAAATACCATGACTTGGGTCAGGCGCACCTTAGTCCTCAAGATGACATCTTTGTTCTTCAACACTTTAAAAAGTTCCTGTGCAGCAGATTTGCCTAATACAATACGTCATCTGATCTCTTGACTACTGCTTCCATGAGTGTTGATAGTTGATCCAAGAAGAATGAAGTCCTTGACAACTTCAATCTTTTCTCCGTTGATAAGAATGTTGTTTATTGGTCCAGTGGTGAGGATTTTTGTTTTCTTTACATTGAGATGTAATCCATACCGAAGGCTGTGCTCTTTGATCTTCATCAGTAAATGTTTTAAGTCCTCTTAAACAAGCAAGGTTGTATCATCTGCAGATCATAGGTTGTTAATGAGTCTTCCTCCAATCCTGACACCACGTTTTTCTTCATAGAACCAAGCTTCTCGTATTATTTGCTAAGCATACAGGTTGAATAAGTATGGTGAAAGAACATAACCTTGTTGTACACCTTTCCCAATTTTAAAACATTCAGTGTTCCCATGTTCTGTTTGAACAACTGCTTTTTGGTCCAGGTACAGATTTCTCAGAAGTACAATTAATTGTTCTGGAATACTCATACTTCTCAATGTTGTCCATAGCTTGTCATGATCCACACAATCAAAAGTCTTTGTGTAGTCAATAAAGTATAGGTGAACATCTTTCTGATAATTCTCTGCTTTCAGCCAAGATCCATCGGACATCAGCAGTGATATCCCTCGTTCCATGGCCTCTTCTGAATCCAGCTTGAACCTCTGGAAGTTCTCTTTCAATGTATGATTGTAGCTGTTTCTATATTACCTTGAGTAAAACTTTACTCGCTTGAGATATCAAAGAGATTGTCCGATGATTTCTGCATTCCGTTGGGTCACCTCTCTTTGGAATGGGCACAAATACAGGTGTTTTCCAATCAGTCGGCCAGATAGTTGTCTTCCAAATTTCTTGGCAGAGATGAGTGAGTGCTTCCTGTGCTGCCTCACTTTCTTGAAAGATTTCAATTTTTATTCCATCAATTCCTGGTGCCTTGTTCTTTGCCAATTCTTTCAATGCACTTTGGACTTCCTCCCTGAGTATCATTGGCTCTTGAATGAAGCAGTATACAATCCCATAACTGGTTATCTTTCCTTTCAAGAAAATTAACAATCAGGTACAATGCTTGATGTGTTGCACACTGACGATTTACTTTCACTATTGTCCTTCAGAGAGATTCTAGAATAAGTAGGGCTGCTGTACTGCCCCGTCCACTTTTGATTCATGCATGTGTATAGTGTAGAACAATTTGTAAACCTCCCATTAGTTTTTGCTTCCTTGATCAAATTATCATAAGGAACTCCCTGTGAAGCCATAGATATGGATTTGGAGAAGGACAACAATATCAGAGATTTTGGACCACTTTTCCATCAACTTACTTGTGCCTTTCAGTTCTACTTGAGCCCAATCTCACATATCCTACTTTCATTGAATGATGTAGTACTGCTACGCAGATCCAACTTTATGATGCTGTGAGTCAGACAACACTCATTTCATGATGGCCAACTAACTCAGGTAGCATGGTGCCCTTGTGGCCCTTGGTCAAGTGTTCAGTCTCTATTAAGTTCCAGTAGGAAGATAAAAGCTGTTTCTCCAAAGAAGAGTAGTTATCTGAGGATGGCAGAGCTTTGCTCCAAAATCCTAAGGGTATCCATTGTGAATAAACAGAGGTCTGACAAATACTCCAAATATTATCTTTTTCTCTTACACCTCATAAACTATTGAATCAGCCAGTTCATATGGCCTAAGTTACGTAGAAGCTTGCATGGCCACCTAGACCTATTGCAGAGCTTTCTCTTGCTCTGTTCCCCACTTAAAACTAGCAGCTTTTCAGTTCAGTCTGTCATAGCACTACAGATAAGGGATATGTTGCCTTCAAAATTCAAAGGGGCTCACCATGTATAGTGCCTGTATTTTAATTATATGAGGGACCAACTATAAAAATTTATGATTATTTTACAAGGGTTATCATAACATACCATACACCACTAGACTCCTAAACATTTCATGAAGATGGAAGTCACCTGAAGTTTTGTTAGATTAATCCCCTACACTTGAGCACACAAATGTCTTATCAATAAGTTTAGAGTTATTGATATGTCTTCTCTACTAGGTCCAAGCAGCAAAATATCAACAATGTAAAGGGACAGTGTGACATCTTGTGAAAAAGAAAGGAGATCAAGGCTCCTGAAGACTAAATTATGAAATAGGGCTGGAGAAAGGGCAGTGAAGATGTATTGCCGGCCTTTCCAACGGAAGGAAAACTGTTTCTGGTGGCCATTTGAAATTAGAATAGACAAAAATGCATTCGCCAGATCAATATCTGCTTACCAGGTAACAAGAGATGCATTAATTTATTCAAGCAATGAAACCACATCTGGAAGAAGAGCGTTGATTGGAGTCCACACTTGTTAACTTTAAGATAGTCCATTGTCACTATTGAAGATCCATCTTTTTTCTTTTTTTTGCACAGGCCAAATATTAGTAAACGTAGGAGTCATCATGCTCAAGTCCTCATTGTTGTTTCTGTTGTTAAGTGCTGTCGAGTTGGTTCTGACCCATAGTGACCCTGTATAGGGTTTCCAAAGAGCAGCTGGTGAGTTTGAACCACTGGCCTTGTAGTTCAAACTGACCTTGCAGTCCAGTGCATTATCCCACAGTGTCACACCAGGATAGCAGCATTATTCTTTGCCATTCCCCACAGGAATGTAGTATTCAAACAGAACGAGGGGATACTAAATATTTTAAAATTGAATGACTGCCTATTTATCTATGTCTATGGTGTGTTACTGTGGGTTAATGCACCAGACTGAAAAGCCATTTGAACTGCAGGGTCAGCGGTTCAAGCTCACCAGTCGCTCCTCGGAAACTCTATATAGGGTCTCTATGGGTCAGATCTGACTCCATGGCACTTAACAACAACAACATACTTCACTGCTGAGTTCAATAATTTGTTACAATGGTCACACAGGACTTACAGACCAGACTCATAATTATGAGGTTTGTTAGGGACATGGTGGTGGTGGTGATGGTGGTTGTTTTGTGCTGATGAATCAGTTCCAACTCATAGCAATCCTATATAGAGTTTCAAGGCTATAAATCTTTATAGGAGCAGAATGCCTCATCTTTCTCCCATGAAATGACTGGTATATTCAAATTTCTGTATTAATAAAGATGTATTAATTTATTCAAGCAATGAAACCACATCTGGAAGAAAAGCTTTGATTGGAGTCACCACTTGTTAACTTTAAGATAATCTATTGTCATTGTTGAAGATCCATCTTTTTTTTTGCACAGGCCAAATATTAGTAAAAGTAAGAGTCATCATCCTCAAGTCCTCATTGTTGTTTCTGTTGTTAAGTGCAGTTAGCAACCCATGAGTAACCAGGGCTGCTTGATAGGGAAGTAACAGGTTACAAATCAGGATTAAGATCTACTTGGATGCAACAGAAAAAATTCAGGCAACAGGATACAGTTTGTTAATCGGGAAGGATTCCACCCAAGAGGGCCTTCAGCTTCTATTGCCTCAGGGTACTTCTGCTCCAGGACAAAAGTTGATGGATCTATTTGTTCTGAACTACTGCCCTGATGTGTCTTGCACTGTGGGTTAATGCACTAGACTGCAAGGTCATTTTGAACTGCAAAGTTCGTGATTCAAGCTCACCAGTTGCTCCTTGGAAACCCTATACAGGGTTGTTATGGGTTAGAACCAACTCAACCGGCACAAAACAACAACAACACTGCCCTAATGAGACCAATGATGTAATTCTTGAATTCCCTGATAAGTGCCTGCCCTAAGGCACTCAGCTCTCTCACTCCATGAGTAAACAAGCTCCCCACAGCTGCCTTGTTCCACTGTCCCTAGTGCTGCAATTTCATCTCTCACCATCTCATGCTGTCTCACCATTTCCTGGGTTCTTGAAGGTAGTGATGTCCCCCTCAACCTCTCTGAGATTGGCTCTTGTAAGCATAACAGGATGGCAAAACTGACCAGTCTCCTTAGTGGAACATAAGTATCTTATTTGAATAGTAATTGACCAATACCTGCAGGAGGTTAACACACCTTATTTATGTAGTAGACTAACCAAACCCTTTGCAAGATTGTGGACTATAAAATCTTTTTAGCTGAACTACAAATTCAGGGCTAGAAAGGTTGTAATAGAGAAAATCATTGTCCTGGCCATATCATCACAGTTTTAAAAATATATATGTATAATTTTACCTCATGGAATGAGGGATAGTATTACTGATGTCAGATGGATCTTGGCTAGAAGTAGAGAATACCAGAAAGATGTTTACCTGTACTTTATTGACTACATAAAAACTTTCAATTGTATGGATTATGACAAGCTATGGACAGCATTGTGGAGAATGAGCATTCCAAAATATTTCATTGTGTTCATGAAGAACCTGTACATAGGCCAAGTGGCAGCTGCTCAAACAGAACAAGAAAACATTGAATGATTTAAAATTAGGAAAGGTGTGTGCCAGGGTTGTATTCTTCAACCATACTTATTCAATCTGTATGCTGAGCAAATAATCTGAGAAGCTGTATTCTATGAAGAAAAACATGGCATCAGGATTGGAGGAAGACTCATCAACAACCTGAGATATGCAGATGATACCACCTTGCTTGCTGAAAGGGACAAGGACTTAAAATACTTATTGATGAAGATCCAAGATCACAGCCTCTAGTATGGGTTGCACTTCAGTGTAAGACCTCATCAACACTCATGGACGCAGCAGTCAAGAAATCAAATGACGTATTGCATTAGGCAAATATGCTGCATATCACCTCTTCAAAGTGTTGAAGAGCAAGTTGTCAGTTTAAGGACTAAGATGTACCTGACACAAGCCAGGGTATTTTAATAAACTCATATGAATGTTAAAGTTGGATAGTGAATAAGGAAGACTATAGAAGAATTGATGCATTTGAGCTATGGTGTCAGAGGGGAACATTAAAAGTACCATGGATGCCAAAAGAACAAACCAATCTGTGTTTGGAAACATTACAGCTAGAATGCTCTCTGGAAGCCAGGATGGCCAGACTTTGTCTCACATACTTCAGACATATTGTAAGAAGAGAATAGTCCCTGGAGAAGGATATCATGTTTGGTAAAATGGAGGATCAGCAAAAAAGAGGAAGACCCCCAATGAGATAGATTGGCACAGTGGCAGCAGTGATGGGCTCAATTGTAACAACGATTGCAAGGTTGGTGCAGGACTAGGCAATGTTTTGTTCTGTTGTGCATAGGGTCACTATGAGTTGGTACTGACTCAGTGGCACCTAACAATAACAACCACTCATATTTACTCTATGTTTACCATCATAGATTTAATAATGTCCCCCCAAAATACGTGTCAGTTTGGCTGGACCATGATTCTCAGTGGTTTGGCATTTATGTGATGATTCCCCATGATATGATCTGGTGTGATAAACTAATAAGAGGATTCAGGGTGGTCTGAAATACCCTTAATCCCATCACAACCCTGAACAGGTGGAAGGGAGTTTCCAGGGGTGTGGCCTGTAACAGATTTTATCTTTTATAAAGATATAGGGAGAGAAGTGAGCAGAGAAAGAGTGACCTATTACTACTAATAAAGAAGAGCCAGGAGTGTAGTGGTTTTTAGATCTAGGATCTCTGTACTGGGAAGCTCCTAGATCCAGGGAAGATTGATGTAAAGAACCATGGAGATCTCCAAGGAATGCTGGGCCTACATATGATGAAAAGAGGTAAGGACTTTCCCCCCAGGGGTAACATGAGAGCCTTCCCTAGAGCTGGCACTCTAAATTTGGACTTCTAGCTTTCTAAACTGGGAGATAATATATATATTTTAATTATTATTGTGAACTGAGTGATAGTTTAGATGGGATAGTTTAGATCGGCTTTACACCATCGTTTCATTGCAGTGATTACAATCTCCTCCGTGTATCGTCATTGACAGTATTTGCTTCCATTCCCTCTGTTTCCCTTTTTTCGGGGTTGGGGTTGGGCATATGTACACAAAAATGCTCAGGAATATATAATCACTTCACCAACCAAAGGGCACATCCTATAAGCCTGCCTCCTGGCCACCAGCACTCAGTTTCTAGAGTCCTCAGCTGTGCCCTCTTTCCATGTCCTTACCTCTGCCTCTATCTGTAGTGTTACTACACAGCATTCTGCTTGTGCTCTTCTCCCTTGATGGTCCTAGAGTCCTCTGTTTCTGGACTGTAAGATTAACTACTCCTTTGTTTTTTGTTACAAAACTACTACCTTTACATGTGTGACAGTTGTAATTAGTCATGATAACAATTGCTCACTATTGAATCATAAGAATCTTATCCCCATCTCTTTTCACCAGACCCATCTAGACAAGATGAAAATTATTCAGTGGTGACTCTACCCTCCTCCACACACTCTTAAACTAAACTCCCTCTTGAAAACTTGTAAGCCAGTCACTTCATGCCTTACTTGCCCCTTTGTTTTAGGTAGCCAATGTCTAAGTTGCCCTTCCTTATTTACCCTGTATACAGAGGGGCTAGGATTGATACTTGATGTGAAGACTCCTTCCCTATCAGTTGGTATTTTCAGCTACTACATCTCGGGTAGTATAGTGGTTATGAATCGGACTACTAATCTCACAGTCAGCAGTTCGAAACTACCAGCTGTTCCATTGAAGAAAGATGAGGCTTTCTGCTTCCATAAAGATTTACAGCCTCGGAAACCCTGTACAGAGTTGGAACTGACCCCATGGCACATAACAACATAACAACAACATCCATGAGTATAGATCAAGTTCATCAAATTGTAGCAATTTACACTCACTTCTTTTTATCAAAAATTGCTTTTTTGGGAATACCTAAAATGGGGCTACAACTTGCCCTGTGATGGAGACTTCCTGCATAGCCTCTGCATTGCATAAGTCCATAGATGGAATCCTGAACCCTATCCAGAATCTTCTGAGGTGGGAAATCCCCACTTAAAAGAACAAGCAGACCAGCCTGGAGTGGCTAGAAGAACAGAAGATGCCTCTTGAAAGAAAGACCAACAGGAAAAATAAAAAAACAATAATGGCAGTCCGATTGACTGTTGTTGTTTTTGTTGTTGTCAGGTGCCATCAAGTCGGAACCAACTCATAGTGACCCCATGCACAGCAGAACTAAACAATGTCCGATCCTGGGCCAACCTCACTACTGCTGCCACATTTGAGTCCATCAATGATGCCACCTGGCCAATCCATCTTGTTAGAGGTCTTCCTCTTTTTCTCTGACCCTCCACCCTACCCAGCATGACATCCTTCTCCG
>NW_006408603.1:6778894-6780119 GCF_000296735.1 Chrysochloris asiatica
AGGTGGCATCATTGATGGCGTCAAGTGTGGCAGCGGTAGTGAGGTTGGCCCAGGATCGGACATTGTTTCGTTCTGCTGTGCATGGGGTCGCTATGAGTTGATTCCTACTCGATGGCACCTGACAACAACAACAACTACTACTACAAAGACAAAAAAACCGTAGTTGGGTGTGTTCTTTTGACCTGGGGTCCCTGCACTATGAAACTCCTAGATGCATGGAGAAAATTGATGCTAATGCACAGGGAAATCTACAAGGAATGCTGGGTGTACAGATGTTGAAAGGGCCTTTCTTTAGAGCTATTGCTCTGAATTTGAACTTCTAGCCTGCTAAATTGAGAGAACAATTTTTTAAAGGAAAAAAAAAAAGTGATATTTTAGTTATAGCAGCAGTAGACCAACCACTAAGATAGTTTGTTTCATTCATTTTTTGAAATTTCTTAGCCATTATTACAGCAAGTATTTTGTTTGTTTCTTTCTTCCCCTTCTAGTATTCCCATTACATACATGGTACGTCTTTCTAATTGGGCTTATAGTTCTTGGATATTTGGTTCTTTCTTTCTTTTTTTTTCTCTTTGCATTTCAGTTTGTTAACTTTGGATGGACTGATCAACAAGTTTGATTCTTTGTTTTTTATTCTTTCTCCAATGTTCTGACGTTTTCCATAAACTATTCTATCAGTTCTCTAATTCTTTCCTTAACTGCATGTATTAAGCTATTTAGCTCATCTATCATGCTCTTTGGAGTCCCTGTGTGGCACTGTAGGATAAGCACTGGACTGCTAACCCAAATGTCAGCACTTTAAACCCACCAGTCAATCCTTGAAACTCTATATAGGGTTGCTATGATTTAGAAGTGACTCAACAGCTCTTAACAACAATACCATGTTCTCTGTCTTAATTTATATCAGACATAATAAGTTATTTTTCTGAATTTCTTTGATATTTTTCTATGCCTCTTGTTTTTCTGTATCACCTTGTCTTGACTGATAATGCTTTTGGTTTGTTCTGAAAATTCTTCATATTGTAAATATCGTTCATTAAAAAATTTTTTTATTGTTATTTTTTTTAAAGTTTTTATTGTGAATTGAGTGAAAGTTTACAGGGCATATCATCAGTTTTATATTCAACAAATCATACACCTTGTTTCATTATAATGATTGTAATCCCCTCCATATACCATCAGTTAACAGTATTTCTCTCTATTCATTTTAGCTTTTTTTTTTTTT
>NW_006408603.1:6780219-6785588 GCF_000296735.1 Chrysochloris asiatica
CAAGCGAGTAAAGTTTTGCTAAAGGTAACACAGAAACGGCTACAATCCGATTGACTACTACAAGAATAAACAAGTCGTTCACCCAAGAGACATCGAGGCAAGTGGTTGGGTCCCCTTCCAAGACTAAGACTCAATAGGAATACTCAATGCTCTGACTGGTGACCATGTTGGTCACCGATAAGGGGAAGTGAGGGAGTAACAGCAATGAAGCTTCGAGCTAAGTCCAACCATATTCAATACACTCCTGTGAACCTGGGTGGAGACCTGATTGGCCAGCAGTTTGGCCAGACTTGGGGACTTTTGGGTCTAGAGTCAGTGACATAGCCACAGAAGAGTAGAGTGGAGAACGAAGTGTCCAGCTGATAAGAAGAGAGGGCATATGCACAAGAACACCCATACTTGCAGATAATATCCACTTGACCTGGCTTCAATGGCTGTATGATCAGAACTCAACTAGAAGAAGAAAGAAGAGGAAAAAAAGAGTAATCTGATACAATTGGATGAACTTAACCTATATCTATGGATTCAGTAGCTCAAAAAAGGGAACAAATCTCTACAGCAAGGACCTTCCCCAACCCCTCAATAGACAGGGATGGGCAACTTGGACATTGGCTACCCAAAATGAGGGTGCTACAAAAGCAAGAAGTGATTGACTTACAAGCTTTCAAGAGGAAGCCTAGATCCAGAGTGCAGGAAGAAAGGTAGAACCTCCACTGAGTAGTATCCAATCTGTCTGGGTGGGGCTGATGAAAGGAGCTAGGGATAGGACTTTTGTGGTACAATAGTGAATAGTTGCTATCAGAACTGACTGTGAGGGTTAGAAATGTAAAGGTAGACATTTTGTAACAAAAGGAGGGGATTGACTGACTATGCAGTCCAGGAGCTGAGGTCCCTGGAACCATTGAGGAAGAAGAGCAGAATACAAGATCCTACCCAGAGAAGCAGTGATAGAGGCAGAGACAATGACATGGAGAGATGGAGTGGCTGGGGACTCTAGACCCAGAAAGGGAGAGGGGCTGTGTGCTGACAACCAAGGGTCGTTTGGTTGTTTGATGATGCATAGAGGGGATTGTAACCATGGCAATGAAATGATACTGATAGGATGAATGTAAAGCTAATGTTCTCCCATGTAAACTACTACGAAATTCACAATAAAACATTTAAAAACAAAACAAGACAATTCACTTATGGTATATCTGTTATAGCACCACTGTATAACTAAGACAGAATTTTGTACTGAGAGTGGGGTGCTACTCTAACAGACACCTAAATTTTTGAAGTACTTTTGGAATTGGGTAATGAGTAGAGGCTGGAAGAGTACTAAGATGTCTAATAGTAAAAGTCTAGATTGCCTTGAAGAGACTGTTGGTAAATATGTCAAAGCAATTCTCAAGAAGACTCAGAAGAAAATGAAGAGATCTGTAATACCAGAGAAGGCACAGACAATGAGAGGCATCAAAAGAGAAACTGTAGTAGAATCAGGAGACCAACATAAGATTCCATGGAAAGAAAGGAGCACCTTCATACACGAGGCTTCCTGGTGGCATGGGGTGCTTCTAGGCACTTTTCAATGGAATTAGGTTTTCTGACCCAAGGAGCTAGAGAGCTGAGTGCCTTCAGGGCAAGGCTGGCTGGTGGAGTGGGGGAATCTCTGGACATTTATCATAGTTAAGAGCTTTGTAATACTCACTTACTTAGAACAGAGGCTATGTTGGGCTCTTCTAGAGACCAAGGAAATAAGAAGCAGAAGTGGAAGAGCAAGGAGCATGGGAAGCAGAACTGTTTAATTCTCAAAAAATAGGGCCACTATGTCTGGGTTCTCAAAGGGTGTATCCATGGCTTCTACAGTTTCTTAGGGTGGGGCAACAGAGTCTAGGTTTCAAATACTCAGATCTTCACTAACTAGGTTCCAGAGTGTGGTGCAGCTGTTAACATGGGGCTACTGCCTAAAGCTAAATGGGTGGGCTGCCACTCTGAAAGAGAAAAACAAAACAAAAGCGGGTCCTATCAGGGCTTACAGAGTAGAAATCAACATTCAGTTGGGTTATGAGAATGGGGCTACCTAAAGTAGAGGGAGCAGAGTTGCTGTTCCCGTGGGCCTGGAAGGTGGAGCTGAAGGCCAGGGTCCAGAGCCTCTACTAAAAATCCAGAGAATATGACCAGCACCCAAAGCAGGGCCACTGCTTAAATGGTCTCTGAAAATATAGGAATATTTTCAAGATTTGAGAGCTAATGTACATTTTTTCTGCTGGGCTTTTAACTTGCTCAGTGCCTGTTATTTTATTCCCTCCTCTAATTGTTCCCATTTGTAATAGAAATGCACACCTTGTGCCTGTTCCCCAATTGAACTTTAGAATACTTTTTTTTTCCTTGGTGGCATGTTTATTTTTCTACCTGGGATGCGAACAGTATGGACATGGGTCTGAAAAATCAGCTGCACTGAAACACTCCAATCAATTGCAAAACAGAGGGCTGATGGCCATGGAGAGAGAGGGGCGTGGTAGCTCCAGACCAACTTCCCACAAGGGACTATGGTCTGAGCCCATAACCCGAGGGTGCTTTGGGCAGGCTGGGGTGGGGCCGTGCAATACAGACTGTGGCAGTATGGACAATAAGGACCAATCACAACAGGGGATGCTGCTGAGCAGGAGTTTATTGGCTTCTGGCCTCACGCTTGCTGTTGCTTGATGAAGTTGATGAGCCCATTGGTGGAAGAGTCATGAGAGGTCACTGGGGTGTTGCCCTCCAGCTCAGGTTCAATCTTCTTAGCCAGCTGCTTACCCAGCTCCACTCCCCACTGGTCAAAGCTGTTGATGTCCCAGATGACGCCCTGAACAAAGATCTTGTGCTCGTACATGGTGATCAGCAATCCAAGGATGAACGGCATGAGCTTGGTGAACACAATGGAATTGGTTGGGTGATTTCCTTCAAAGACCTTGTGCGGAAATAGCTTCTCTAAGTCCTTCCCCGTGGCCTGGAGCTCTTTCCGGGCCTCTTCTGTTGTTTTCCCCTTCATCAGGGCTTCAGTCTGGGCTAAGAAGTTGGCCAGAAGGATCTTGTGATGCAGTCCCTTCCGTATAGGGTGCTGAGTCTGGACTGGGATGAGGAAGTCGCAAGGTATTATCTTGGTACTTTGATGGATAAGCTGGTAGAAGGCATGTTGGCCATTGATCCCTGGCTCTCCCCACAAGATGGGGACTGTCTGGTATTCCACACGGGTGCCGGCCTTGGTAATGTACTTCCCATTGGACTCCATGTCACCCTGTTGGAAGTAGGCAGCAAAACGGTGCAGGTACTGGTCATAGGGCAGCATGGCCTGTGTTTCACAGCCAAAGCAGTTGATATACCAGACACCCAGAAGAGCCAGCAGGACTGGGGCGTTCTTCTCTAGGGGTGTGGTACGGAAGTGCTGGTCCATCCAGTGAGCCCCCGAAAGCAGCTGCTCAAAGTTGTCAAAACCCATGTGCAGGGCAATGGAAAGTCCGATGGCTGACCACAGCAAGTACCTTCCTCCAACCCAATCCCAGAACTCAAACATGTTTTGAGGGTCAATTCCAAACTCCTTCACTTTAGTCGTGTTGGTAGACAGGGCGACAAAGTGCTTCGCAACCGCAGAAGGATCCTTTGCCGACATGAGGAACCATTCCTTCACTGTCTCTGCATTTGTGATAGTCTCCTGAGTGGTAATGGTCTTTGAAGTAATGATGAACAGGGAGGACTCTGGGTTCAGGGAGGCAAGGGTTTTGGTAATGTGGGTCCCATCAATGTTGGAAACAAACCAGACGTGAGGACCATGTGAAGAGTACGACTTAAGGGCTTCAGTAACAATGAGGGGTCCCAGGTCAGAGCCACTGATGCCAATGTTGATGACATCTGTAATGGGCTTGCCTGTGTAGCCCTTCCAGTCACCACTGCGGACACGCTGGCAGAAAGACTTCATCTTGTCCAGTACCCTGTTGACCTCTACCATCACATCCTTGCCGTCCACCAGAATGGGTGTGTTGGACTGGTTCCGCAGGGCCACGTGCAGTACTGCTCTGTCTTCAGTGAAGTTGATCTTCTCACCATTGAACGTGCGATCCTGGGCAGCCTCCACACCCCTGGGCTTGGCCAGGTTCACCAGCATGTGCATTACTTCCTCCGTCACAAGGTTCTTGGAGTAATCCAGTAGAATCTGCCCATGGTTGGCGTTAAGGGTCAAGCTGAAACGACTGAAGCATTCCTTGTCAGAGTCGAAAAGACGGCGCAGGTTGAGCTTGGAACCATGCTCATGGTGCCATTGCTGCAGCTTCTGGAACTGCGGATTCCGGGCGAGGGTGGCCATAGCAGCACCAGTTGGGGACACGGACAGGGACCGGCTAGTAGGAAGAGGAAGGCCTTTAGAATACTTTTGGAGTAATATGAAGGGGTGTGCAAGTGGCAAGGACATGAATTTTGGAGGACCAAAGAGTGGAATGTTATAGATTGAATTGTGTTCCCCCCAAATGTGTGTCAACTTGGCTGGGTCATGATTTTCAGTAGTTGGCAGTTATGCAATGATGTAATGTGGAAGCTAAATGATGACGCCACATGATGTGATCTGATGTGATAAACCAATAAGAGGATTAAGGCTGCAATACCCTTAATCCCATTATTAATTTGTTGAAATTAAATTCACTGTGGAACAAGTGAAAATGCTAGTAATAATTACGTAGTAATTCATGTGTTTGGAGTCCTGGTGTGATACTGTAGGATAAGTACTGAATTTCTAACCACAAGGTCAGTGGTTCAAACCCACCAAGTGGTCCTTGGTAACTCTATACAAGATCATTAGGAGTTGAAACTGTTTCAAAGGTATTTAATAACAACAACCTTGATCTCATAACAACCCTGATCTGATGTAAGTGAGTTTCCCAGGAGTGTGGTATGCAGCATCTTTTATCTTTTACAAAGATAAAAAGGAGAGAGGAATGGGTAGAAAAGGGGGAACTACTACTACAACTTATTGACCAACTTAGAGACCCACAAGCACAGCTCAAAGTGTCTTACTACAACCCAGTCGCCCCTGCTGCATTTCCGCCTCTTGATTGACATCCGAGGATGGAAATCCCCCCTTTGAGCTTTCCTTAAGGGCCCTAGCACAAGGAGATTCCTATTTAACAGCAACCACGCAACTGCCACTCATCTGTCTGTCGTGCTGTGGTGGTTTGAATTGCTGTGATTCTGAGGCCTATGCCACCGGCATTTTAAATAACTCTGGTAGCGTAGTGGTTACGAATCGGGCTGCGAACCGTAAGGTCAGCGGTTCGAAACTACCAGCTGCTCCGCGGGAGAAAGATGAGGCTTTCTACTCCCGTAAAGATTTACACCCTCGGAAACCCTGTACAGGG
>NW_006408603.1:6790135-6848994 GCF_000296735.1 Chrysochloris asiatica
TACAGGGTTTCCGAGGCTGTAAATCTTTACGGGAGCAGAACGCCTCATCTTTCTCCCGCGGAACAGCTGGTAGTTTCGAACTGCTGACCTTGCAGTTGGTTCGCAGCCTGATTCGTAACCACTACGCTACCAGAGCTCCTTCTTTTCGCTTGTGCCCTTCTTCCTTGATGGTCCTAGGACTCTGTTCTGGACTGTAAGATAAACTACTCCCTCAGTTTTGTTACAAAACATTTTTTTACAATTGTGAAAGTCACAGTTAGTTATGATAACCGTTACTAACTATTGAATCATAAGAAATCTATCCCCATCCCTTTTTACCAGACCCATCTAGAGAAGATGAAAACCATTCAGTGGGAATTATATCTTTCCTTACACACTCTTAAACTCCCTCTTGAAACCTTGTAAGCCAGTCACTCTGGGCCTTTCCGCAACCTCATTCCTTTTGTTTTGTTTTGTTTTTTTAGATAGTTTTATTCTACAACTTTTTTGTTACTTTGGTTTATATCATATTCTTTGTCTGATATTGTGTATTGGGAAAGGGCCAAAGGCCAGATCCTTATCTATGTCATTTTCTAGCAAAATGAAGATTAGGAATGAATTGAGCTCCAGGACTCCAGGACTCCCCAAACCAGTTTATCAGTCCCACTTGCTACTTCCCCACAAACCAACTCTTCAAGTCAGGGTTTCACCATTGAACCCTTAAAGATGATGGGATTTGGAGGAGGTAGTCTATGTTGTTGTTGTTGTTAAGTGCTGTTCTAGATAGGGTTTCCGAGGAGCAGCTGGTAAATTTGAACCACTGATCTTGTAGTTCAAACAGACCTTGTAGTTCAGTGCATTATACTACATAAAACTTAAGGATTTGGAAGGAGACAGATGAAAAAAAAAAAAAATTCAATTCATCACCTCAGTGGAGCTGGTTTTTAGGTTTTTTTTTTTTTTTTTTTTTTAAAGATTTAATTGAGAATTGAGTGAAGGTCTGCAGGGCCGATTATCAGTTTTACATTCAACAAATCATTGCAATGATTATAATTCCCTCCATGCACCATCAGCTAACAGTATTTACCTCTATTACTTTTTTTATTGATGTACACATACCATGTGAAAAATATATATTCATTTAAATGTCCAAAGGACACATTTTGTAAGCCAGCCTCATGCATGCAGGCACACTGCCTTTCTTACTCCATGGGCCTATAGTCCTCTGCTGCTCTGTCTCTCTATGCCATCGCCTATACCACCATCTCTGTTGTCGATGCTTTTCTGGTTAGGACCCCTCACTCTTCTTCATGCTCTTCCCTCTTGATGGTCCTAGGATCCTCTGATCCTGAAATGACAGATAAACTGCTCCCCCATTTTAGTTACAAATCTTCTACATTTACAGTTGTGACCATTGCCATTAGTACTGATAACAATTACAATTGAATCATAACATCCTGTCCCCATCATTACTAAACACATCTAGACAAGAGGAAAACTATTTAATGGGGATTCTATCTTTTCCTCCTCATTCTGACACTAAGCACCTTCATGAAAGTTGTAAGCCAGCCACTTCATGCTTTTATGTTGTTTCTGTTGTTAAGTGCTATCAAGTCAGTTCTGACTCATAGTGACCCTGTTTAGGGTTTCCAAGGAGCAGCTGGTGAGATTGAATCGCCAATCTTGTGCTTCAAGCTGACCTTGTGGTCCAGTGCTTTATCCCACAGCGTCATACAGAGACTCCAGTCTAAGTTCCCCATCCCTATCAACCCAGTGTATTAAAGAGTCAAACTTGATCCTTGATATGAAGAATCTTTCCCTTTTGGTTGGAACTTTGGGCAACTTTGTCCATAAGCAAAGGTCCAGTTCATTAAGTTGTAGCAATTTATGCTTGCTTCCTGTATCAAACTTTTTTAATCTTCATCTAGTTGAGTTCTGGTCAGCAAGCCATCCAAGCTAGGTCAAATGTGTACTGTCTGCAAGTTTGGAAGTTCTTGTATACCTCTCCCCACTTCAAACCAGTTGGCTCCTTCACTCTTAACTCTAGTTCACTGTAGCTAGGTCAGTGTCCTTGGGCTCAGGAGTTCACACTTCTCCCTGAACTTCAAACCAGTCAGCCCTTCCTCTTCTCTCTCTCATTTCAAGGTTCTCAGGTATCTATGGAACATGGCCAAACTCAGCCCATGTCTTCATTGCTATATTGCTCCCACTTTCACTCACAAGTTGACCAGGATGGTCACCAGTGAGCATAACAGACTGTTACTGTGTTCCTTTTGAGTTTCAGCCTTAGAATGGGTTTTTCCCTGATGGGCTGACTTGTTTTGGTCTTGATGGCTCCAAGGCAAAACAGCTTGCTTGATACTGTGAAACAGCTTGCTTGATATTGTCATAGCCAAACAGTACGTTACCTGCTCTCCCCACCCTTTAGTTTTTCTTTCAACAAGTATCTTCTGATTCCTCTAGCCGTTCTGGGGTTGTCTGCATCTCTTTTCAATTGAGAATGTTCCACCTCCAAAGGTTCTGGGTGGGGCTCAGGATTCCACCTAAAGCCCCACACACCACAATAGCTTAACAAGAAAGAAGCCTATTTCCCTGGGCACATTTTAGTACCCATTTAGATAATCAGTTATAGGCTGAAGACTGGCTTACAAGTTTTCTATAATCATATTTTCCAATATTCCTTTCTATCCCACTTAGGTGTCTATCCCACTTAGATGTCTATCCCACTTAGATGTTTATATTACAGTAGTGAGCAGGGGAAGCCAATATCCACAAAAGTCAAGTACCTTAACATTATTTCCCCTCCTTTACCCATTCAGACCATGTCTCTATCCCTGTATCACAGAGCCCTTTTGTTCTAAGGTTGTGCATACATCACAATCTACCTCTATCTCATTTGTTGTTGTTGTTGTTAAGTGCCATTGAGTCGGTTCTGACTCATAGCAACTATATATATATATGGTTTCCAAGAGCGACTGGTGCGCTTGAACCACCGACCTTGCAGTTCAAACAGCTTTGCAGTCTGACGCATTAACTCACAGCGCCACACCAGGACTCCATGTGTATCTTTCCGTCTTCCCCTAGTATCTCAGTTCATCTACCTCCCCCTTCTTGTGCACTGCCATCCCTCTCCTTTTCATTGCCCTTGCCATCACCCAAATTATCATGCATCTATCTCCTAATCTGTGAGTAACTGTCCCCACCCTCCTACCCCAGATAACCATCAAAGAATTATTCTGTTAGTATGGAAATATTTCTTTAAGCATTTGCAATAATGGTCTTATGTAATTGTCCTTTTGTGCCTGACTAATTTCACTCAGCATTATGTCCTCAAGGTTCATCCATGTTATGTGGTGTTTGGCAGCCTCATTGTTATTCTTTAAAATATCATAGCATTCCATTGTATGTATATACTAACGTTTGTTTATCCATTCTTCCATTTATGAGCACTTAGGCTGTCTCCAACTTTTTGCTATTGTGAATAGGGCCATGATGAACATTTGGATGCATATATCTACTTACATTCTGGCTCATATTTCTTGTGGCTATATACCAAGTAGAGGAATTGCTGGATTATATGGTATTTCTATTTCCAACTTTCTGAGGAAGCGCCACATCATTTTCCAGAGTGGCTGAACCATTTTACAGTCCCAGTCTCTCAATGGGGCTGTTTTTCTGACCCAACATTACCTTCATAAACACATCAGCAGTCCAGAGCATTTCCTCAAATTTTTTTCTGTTAACTGGGCAGATGTTGATTACCTCAATGTAATGTTGGCGAGACAACTGAAGAACTTAAGACTGTCTTTTCTTAAACTTTCACTGTCTCCTCTGTGCTCCACCTTGGGCTGTAGCTACTCACTTCCCTTGTCACACAAAATTCCTCTTAATGCCTAAAATATGTATTTTACTCTTTATAATTTAGAGGAAAAAAACCAGGAACTCATTGCAGTTTGTCTTCGTAACTGGTTCCAGAAACTGTATATATAGATTATAATAGTCTCAAAAATTATCTCTGCTGTATTTTATAGATTCTTTTTATCTGTTTTGTCTACTTGTATCTTCTCTAGATTTTGCTAGTCAAAGTCTGTCTCTAATATAGATCTTTAAAATTCGATTTACAAGATTGCTTTTGTTAATGTATATTTCACTAATTTTTCTTTTTAGTTTTCTTTGTCATTCCATGCCCCACATCCTAATTTCATGAGTTAGATATTGAATTAATTTGCTTACAACATTCTAATTTTATGATAAATATATTCAAGTCATTTACTTTCAACTGATTTCATGTATAATCCAATGGTAATGATTAATAGGTTACTTGCTTTCTGAATATGTTCTAGTTACTCTGTCTTCTGACTTGCTAATTTGTTAGGTTTGACAAGTATTTTGTTGTTGTTGTTAAGTGCCATGGAGTCGATTCTGACCCATAGCAACCCTGTACAGGGTTTCCGAGGAGTAGCTGATGAGCTTGAACAGCTTGTATAATATTGATCTTTTTCTTTGTAACTTAATACATGTTTTATTTTTCATACCTGTTCTGTGTATGTTCAAAAACTGTGAGTTGAGTAGAGAATTATTAATCTAGTACCTTGATTCTCTTCTTTGTATTGTTTACAACTTGATACCCACACTTGTTTTTTGCGTTTTCAAGTAATCAACTATTAATTCTCAGAGTTGTGTATGTGAAATCATCATCTGCATTTTTCAACTTAATAATCTATCCCTTTCCTTTAGTTGTTGCTTAACATGCTTTTAGGTTGTATTGTAACATAAGTTTTATCTTCTGGCTTGTTCTTTTTTCAGTTTATAAAGAACTCTTTGTCCCTCATTTTGGGCCTTAAACTGTATTTTTTAAAATTTTATTTTAATCAAACAAAGTCACTTTAAACTGCAAGGTTGGAGGCTCAAGCTCACTAGCTGCTCCTCAGAAACCCTAAACAGGGTCACTATGGGTTGGAACCAACTCAACGGCACTTAACAACAACAATAACATCCCAGTACACTTTTTGATTATCTTTGCAGATATAAATTTTTCTATTGTGTTTTTGCAGATATTGTTATATTAATTATTTCTCCCAACTTATAATTTTCCTATTTCTTTTTTCTGTTTTATATTGGATGATTCAAAATATTTTTTATTCTAATTTGGTTTTAATGACAGATTAAAATATATATTCATGTTGCTCTTAGGTTCCATCGACTTAGTTTCGACTCACAGTGACTCTATGCATAACGGAATGAAACACTTCCTGGTCCTGAGCCATCCTCACTGTTTGAGCCCACTAGTGCTGCCCCTGCCTCAATCCATCTTGTTGGTGGTCTTTCTTCTATTTGCTGATATTACAATAGAACCAACAGAAATAAAAAGGATAACAGAACACTATGAAGAATTGTATTTCAACAAATTTGAAAATCTAGAAGAAATGGACAAGCTTTTTTTTTTTTTTTATTTCTTTCTTAATGTTTTATTGTGAATTATGTGATAGTTTACATGGGAGAACATTAGTTTTAAATTCATCCTATCGTATATCGTTTCATTGCCATGGTTACAATCCCCTCCTTGCATCATCACCCAATCAAAGGGTATACACTACAAACCTGCCCCCCAGTCATCAGCACACAGCCCCTCTCCCTTCTCTGGGTCTAAAGTCCCCAGCTGCTCCATCTCTCCACGTCATCATCTCTGCCTCCATCTCAGGCATCACTGCTTCTCTGGGTAGGGTCCTGCTCTCTGCTCTTCTCCCTTCATGGTCCCAGGGACCTCCACTCCTAGGCTGAAAAATTAATCACTCCTCTTCTTACTACAAAACGTCTACCTTTACATTTCCAACCCTCATAATCAGTCCTGATAACAATTATTCATCATTGTATCACAAGAGACTTATCCGCATTTCATTTCATCAGCCCTGCCTAGACAGATTGGACACTACTCTGTGGAGATTCTACCTTCCTCCATACCCTCTAGATCTAGGTTCCCTCTTGAAAGTTTGTAAGCCAGTCACTTCTTGCCTTTGTATCCCCCCCACTTTGGGTAGCCAATGTCCAAGTTGACCATCCCTGTCCTCTCCATGTGTAGAGGGGGTGGGAATGATCCTTGCTGTAAAGATTTGGTCCCTCTTTTGAGCTACTGCATCCATAGGTGTAGGTCAAGTTCATCAAATTGTACCAGATTACTCTTTTTTTTCCTCTTCTTTCTTCTTCTAGTTAAGCTCTGATCATCCAGTCATTGAAGCAGGGTCAAGTGGGTATTATCTGCAAATGTGGGTGTTCTTGTGCATATGCCCTCTCTTCTTATCAGCTGCATGCTTCACTCTCCACTCTAGTCCTTTGTGGCTATGTCACTGACTATGGGCCAAATAGTCCCCAGGTCTTGTTACACTGTAAACCAGGTCTCCATCCGGGTTTATAGGAGTCTATTGAACGTTGTAGGGCTTAGCTCTCAGCTTCATTGCTGTTTTTCCCTCACTCCCCCTTATCAGTGATGAACGTGGTCACCAATTAGAATGTGTATTCCCATTGAATCTTAGTCTTAGAAGGGGGTTTGCTCTGAGGGGGCCCGACCACTTGCCTTGATGCCTCCTGGGCAAGCAACTTGCTTGTTCTTATTGTAACCATCGGCCTGCCTATATTGTTTTGTATTTTTCCTGTCGGTCTTTCTTCCAAGAAGTATCTTCTGTTCTTCTAGCCACTCCAGGCTGGTCTGTTCATCCTTTCAAGTGGAAATTTTCCACCTCTGAAGATTCTGGATGTGGTTCTGGATTCCACCTATAATTTTATGTAATGCAGAGGCTCCATAGGAAGCCTCCTTCCCTGGGCACATTGTAGCCCCATCTTAGGTATTCCAACCAGATAAAAGGCAAAAGATGGACTTATAAGCTTTCTATGGTGATATTTCTGGCTATTCCTTTCTCTCCCCCTCCAGTGTCTATTTTGTAATATAATGCAAGGAAAACCAAGATTCAAAAGACAGCCAAGCATCTTAACATTATTTCCCCCCTTTTCCCCATTCCAACCATGTCTCAATCCCTGTATTCCAGAACCCTTTTGTTCCAAGGTTGTGCATATATCATTATTTACCTTTGGAAATGGACAAACTTTTAGAAATACACAACCTACTTAAACTAACACAGACTAAAATAGAAAACTTTAACAGGCTGATAACAAGAGCAGATATTTATCAAGTCATTAAAAAAACTTACAAATAAAAAAAAGTCCAGGTCCAGGAGGCTTTACTAGTGAATTCTATGTAACATTCACTCAAACTTTCAAGAATATAGAAAAGGATGGAAAAATTCCAAATTCATTTTATGAAGTGAGCATAACTTTGAAACCAAAACCAGGGGAGAAAAAGAAAATTATAGAATCATGTCTCTCACAACAATTGTGAGGATGGCACAGTACCAGGCATTGTTTTATTCTGTTGTGCACAGGGTTGTTATGAGGTAGAAGTGACTGGACAGCACTTAACAACATCCCTCATGAACGTAGATGCAAAAATTATCAACAAAATCCTAGCCAACAACATCCAATAATAAAACAAAACAAAACAAAACACATCATGACCAAGTGGGATTGATACTAGTTATGCAGGGATGATTTAGTATTAGAAAAACAATCAATGGAATCCACCACTTAAATAAAGGAATAAAATCACATGATCATATGAATTGAGGCATTTGACAAAATCTAACACTCATTCCTGATAAAAACACTCAACAAAATAGGAAGAGAAGGGAAATTCCTCAGCATAATTAAGGGCATAAATATAAAAACAATTGCCAACGTTATTCTCAACAGTGAGAAACTGAAGTCATTTCCCTTGCTAACAGAAACCAATGACAATAATTCACTTTATCATCACTTCTAATCAATACTGTACTGGAAGTCTTGGGCAAATTTAGATGCATTTAATTTACCTTTCTTGCCTCATTGCTTTGTCCAAGACTTCCAGCATAGTATTGGCAAAGGAGTCCTGGTGTGGCACTGTGGGCTATTGCATTAGACTGTAAAGTCATTTGAACTGCAAGGTCGGTGGTTCAAGCTCATCAGTTGCTCCTTGGAAACTGTATAGAGTTGCTATGAGTCAGAACCAACTTAACGACACTTAACAACAACAAATTGGCAAAGAAGAAGTAAAACTCTATTTGCAGATATTTTGATCTTATACTTAGAATATTCCAAAGACTTAACAAGAAAATTATTGGAATGCATTGACAGATTTAGCAGAGTAGAAAGGTACACAATCAGCATACTAAAAAAAAAAAAAAAAAATCATTTGGATTCCTTTACACTAATAAAGAGAGTGCCTCCCATACTCCTTTCAGAATGAAGCACTTATTCCTCCAACTGTTGGGAACGCTACCAGCAGATATGCTTCAGCTATTAGCAAATTAAAAATCACACCAAACCCACTGCCATCTAGTAAATTTGATTCTTAGCTTCCCTGTATAGGGTTTGTAAGGCTATAATTTTTTATAGGAATCTTGATGTGGTGCTGTGGGCTAATGCGCCAGGCTGCAAAGTTGTTTGAACTGCAAGGTTGGTGGTTCAAACTCGTCAGCTGCTGCCTGGAAACTCTATACAGGGTTGCTATGGGTTGGAATCGACTTGATGGCATTTAACAACAATTCTTTATAGGAGAAGAAAGTCTCATCTTTTCTCCTTTGAGTGGCTAGTGGGTTTGATCCTCTGACCTTGTGGTAATCAATCCAGTGCTTATCCTGTAGCATCACCAGGTTCCTTAAGTAATTTCCTTGGCTAAAGAGATCCGCTTGTCCAAGTCTCATTTTGGAGAACCTGGATCCAGAGAGGAATTGCATTAAGTAAAAATTCACTTAACTCAAGAAAACTTGGAAAGTTCATCCCACTTTCAGAGTTACATTTGGGAAAGCAGTCTCCTTTTTGAGACTGTCACAGCCTAAGTTCACTCTCTGCTCAATTCTGCTTTCTTTCCTTCCCTAGGTTGTTGTTATGTGCCATGGAGTCGGTTCCGACTCATAGCGACCCTATACAGGGTTTCCGAGGCTGTAAATCTTTACGGGAGCAGAAAGCCTCATCTTTCTCCTGTAGAACAGCTGGCAGTTTTGAATTGTTGACATTGTGGTTCGCAGCCCGATTCCTAACCACTATGCTACCACAGCTCCTTCCTTCCCTAGGTACTAATCGTTAATAAATTTCCTTTATTACAAACGAAACCCATTGCCCTCAAGTAGATTACAACTCATAGCGCCCTATAGGACAGAGAATTGCTCTATAGGGCCTTAGAGGCTATAAATCGTTGTAAAATCAACCCCCCTTTATTTTTTTCCCATGAAGCAGCAGACCTTTCTATTAGCAGCCCAACACTTAACTCACTGAGCAACCAGGGCTTCTATTCATTCTAACGTAAAATTTAAAAGTGTACTTCACAGGGATCACAATCTCTGACAATGAAGCAGATTGTCAGGCTTTCTTCTGTGGTATTCCTGGGTGAGTTCAAATCGTTAGTCTTTACATTAGTAGCCAAACCATTTGTACCATCCAAGGACTTAAAGGAATGACCAGTCTGAAATTGCAACATGAAAAGTAGACAACTCTTTTAAGTATATAGGATAGTATCCTAACACTGTTGTTGTTAAGTGTAGTAGAGTCGGTTCAGACTCATCGCTACCCTAAAGGTTTCCAAGGAGCGGCTGATGAGTTTAAACCACCAACCTTGAAGCTCAAACTGACCTTGTGGTCGAGGTTTCTCCTACTGTGCCACATCAGGACTCCACCGTTATACTATCACAGATAAGATAACCAAAATCAAAATAGGATAACCAAAACCTTCCTCCCTTTAGGACGAAAGATGTTGGAAGATGTACGTAATCTGAAAAAAAATCAATGCTATTTATAGATACAGGATTCCATATAGTTGCAGTTATCGCTAACCAAAAGTGAACAGTAGTTGTAAAATATATCTTTCTGCTAAATGTATCAGAACATGAGAATCTTTAATCAGTATTAGCTTATTAAGGAGTTAGGAGAAGGGCATTATTTAAAGATCACAATAAACTATAAATTGTCTTCCTTGTATCAATCTCTTAAATTTGAACAGTACAAAAATTTACCCAGGGATTGACAACACCAGATGAAAATAATCTTCGAAACCACTCCTCTCAAACTTTCCTTAATCCCCAAGTAAACCAACAATTCTACTCCTTAAATCCGAGAATCTGTTTCAAAGATAAATTATTTAACCGCAGTAATTGATATTTCTGAAAAGCTTTTTCTCTGACGATGCAAACAGTGATACCGGGGTGGGGTACTTTTAAATTGATTTGGAAACTTTTAGAGATCTAACGAATGAACTGTAAATGACATTGAATTATGGTTTTGACTTGGCATAAATGTGAGCTGGGGAGAAGGGTTGGGTTAGGTCCAAACGTACAGCTTCAGGAGATAAGAATACAAACAACTGTTAGAAGGGACCACAAAACAGAGCTGGGTGCAAGCAGGCGTCTAAATTTTTTTCAAGCCCTGATAGGACGATGACTCCACAAAAGATGGCCAGTGTCTTCTAAAGAAGTGGAGGGAAAAAACAACTTACACTACGAGCGAACACGTAAGTAGAAAATTTATTCCTGACCCCGGAAACATTTTAATTTGCGTAGATATCTGGCGAATTTTCCTCTGTACTTCGTCACTTGATCCGGAAAAAGAGGTAGCAACTGTAACTTGCGATTGGATTGTATCACAAAGGCGGGGCCTTAGTGAGCCAGTCACCTTAGTAACCGGACATGACGACTCCGGAAGCCACTGGCTATGCTTTTTGCTCAGGCTGAAGGCTTCGGTGGGTGGAGTTGTCAGAACTAGGTTGGCTCAATCTTCTCGCTCAGAAGTGGCCACGCCTCTCGTGTCTTGTCCGACTGGCTCTGGAGCTATGTCATAGCCTCTGGGGGCAGAGACTTCCCAGTGATTCTCTTTGCGCTTAGGTTAGGACAGATGCCGTCACTATCCTTGAGTCTTCCGGTGTCGTGTTGGTTGCGCCGCCCTCCTTCCGAAGTCTGTGGATACGCCCTATCGAGAGCTAGCTGTCGTCCCCTTTCAGAATCTAACCCCTCAGATTTGCTCCGGACGACTTCAGCCCAAGATTCGTTTGCTCTGGTTCTTACTCCCTTGAGGACTTCGGTCCTACACATACCCCTTTTCTGGTAGCGCTGCCCCTTCCCGTCTCTTTAAAATGTCCAATAATCTACAGAGGGTCTTCCTGAAACCCGCAGAGGACAATTCAGGCACCGCCTCGCATTGGTAAGTACTGGTTACGAATCTCCCTCCACACGCCCTGCCCCGGCCCCATCGAGTCGGAGTCGCCCGGCGTTTCCTGCGCAATTCAGATAAATTTGACCCGGCTGGGTGAGCCCCTCCAGCGGGAAGTGGCTTAGAATCCTTTGAGTGCATTCCTCTGGGAAACGCAGAACCTCCTCTGAGCCTGACGCATTCTGCCGCCGCCCTGGCTCCGCAGGAATCCAGCGTCTCAAGTTTCACAGGAGGACGGAGTAGAGTTCCATGGGCGAGACAAACCGACATGGCCGACGCTCCCGTGTGACCAAAACCTACTGGAAGATTCTCGCGTACACGCAGGAAAAATGACACCGCCGTCTGTGCGGATTAGCGAGTGCATCCCTGATGGTTCTGGACCTTCAGTGAAAATAGGTGCTCAGTGAGTTAGTGAGGGAGAATGCAAGGATAAGTGTTTGTGTTATTGCTTTGAGAACGGTATATGAATTTAGAAATAGAAAATTTGGTTCAAAACAAAGAAATAGAGTTGGATGTTTTATTTCAAACATGAGCTTTAAATGAAGAGAGAAGTCCGTAAAAGAGAAATTATTTTGTGAAACCAGCCCTTTGAAAGAATATTTGAAGCAGATCTAATTAGAGTTCGAATTAGAAGTCTATGTTGTTGTTATTAAAGTGCCTTAGAGTCAGTTGCGACCCATAGTGACCCTGTATAGGGTTTCCGAGGAGGGGCTGGTGAACTTGAACCTACGACCTTGCGGTTCAAACCAACCTTGCAGTCCAGCGCATTAACCCACAGCGCCACATTAGGACTGATTCCAGAAGTCTATAGGTGAACTATATGTTTAACGGGAAGGGTCCCATATTCCTTAAAATTTATAAATTGATTTAAGAGTTGTATTATTCAAACAAATGAAAAGGTAACGTATTAGCTAAGGTAGAATTTTTGAAGTTTTACTCTCCATGTTCAATGGATGATAAGTGGTGAGAAAAAGGTAAGTCTAGTGCAGAGGGAAAATATGAAGGGAGAAGCATGGAAATTAAGACGTGAATTTTATGAAAGATTTTTGTTTAAAGAAAACTCACCTGATTTATTCCTGTTGTTGTTAAGTGCCGTGGAGTAGGTTCTGACGCATAATGATTTTGTGTGGGGTTTCCCAGGCTGGTGAGTTTGAACAGCCGATGTTGGGGTTAGCAGGGCCATACTTACCTTACAGTGCCATACCAAGACCCAGATTTAATTCTACCTTTACCAGTTACTAATTGTGAGGCCATGGATAAAGTGTTTAACTTTTCTGTACAATTCCCAGCCTATGAATAACAACACGGAGTTATTTTAAGGATTGAAAATTAGTATGTAAAAATGAGTTAGGGAAACAGTAGAACATAATTTAAATGTTAATTGTTGTAAGAAAAATTTAACCCAGGAAGTAGATTTCCTTTAATTTTACATGCATTACAAAACATGGATTAAAAATTGTAGTTCAGATAGCAGTAAAGATGATTTTTATAAAGAAAACTAATCACACAACGGGTGAGTTGATGAGTTAAGGAGTCCGTGATGTGCTCTGGTGGTCTAAAGATGAAGTACGTGGCTGCTAACTCAAAAGCAGAGTTTTGAATCATTTCATTCTGGTTTGCTGCCTTACGAATTTTCATTTCCGCCCCAGATATACAGAATCTTAATCTACAGTTTAACAAGATTCTCAGGAGTAGACATAAGGATTACCTGGGCTCTATGAGAATCACCTGAGCGATGAGCTTGTTAAAAATGTAGGTTCTGATTTAGTATACCTTGGATGAATGGAAATTCTCAGTGGGAGATCAAGCAGACTGGTTGGAATTCCTGCCCCAAAGGTTGGTAGTTGAAAACCACATGGTGGCTTTATGAGAGAAAAGACTTAGAGATCTACTCCCATGAAGCTGAAAGCCTAGAACACCCTATGGGGCATCTATTCTCAAGACAGTATGAGTCAGAATTGACCCCCTGGCGTCACCACCAACAAGGAGTTCCTGGGTAGCACAAATAGTGAAATGTACCACTACTAGCCTAAAAGTTAGTGGTCAGACCTCCCCAGAGGTGACTTGGAATACAGACCTGGAAATCTGCTTCTGAAAGGTCACAGCCTTGAAAACCCCATGAAGCAGTTCTGCTCTTCACTCATTGGGTTGCCAGGAGCTGGAATTGACTCCACGGCAAGTAACAACAGCAGTGCTGAGCTAAAATAATATTAAAGAACTGCCAAGAAATAAACATTGTGTATTAACTTATAAAAAGATCTAATTTTTTTGTTGTTAGTATGTTTATTTTGTGGTAGAAGTTGGAGGTGAGAGGCAGAATAAATGTGCAAAAGTAGAATTACTTTTTAATGACTGTTTGATTTCTTCTGCCCGGATACATGAAGAAATCTGACTTACCCTTTTTACACATTATATGGTGCATTCTTTTTCTATTATCAAAATAAATGAGAACAAAAGATTAAGAATTTTTTAATTATTTTTCTATATTGTGTTGCTTTACCTCTAGTCCTTATGCTATATTTGGAATTTTTAAAAACATTGCAACTCCAATTATGCTTTTGTTACATTTGTAAGTATCTTCTAATTCATTAACTCATTCGCTTATACATTGTTTTTATCATCTTTTCATTTATTTTTACTATTACCTTTGTATCACTGAAGTTTTATATTACCTATTTGGGACATTTATGAAACATTTTTCTAAAGCTGTTTGACACTTACCTTGGTTACTGAGTGCATAGTTGATTCTATTCTGCATGGTATCCAAATAGAATTTTATAAATAATATGGTTAAGTGTATCATAGTGGGTACGAGTCAGACTGCTAACCTCAAGGTCAGCAGTTCGAAACTACCAGCCATTCCATGGGAATTCCTGCCCAAAAGTTGGTAGTTGACCCCATAAAGATTTACAGCCTTAAAGTTTTGCAGCCTCAGAAACCCTGTGCCAGGGTCCCTATGAGTCACAACTGACTCCATGACACATAACTAACCCTGGTTAAGTGCTAGCACTTTAGCCTATTGAAAACTTGGTTTTTTCATTTGTCAGATAATTTTTGCATGATGCACAGTCTTACGTTTATAATAAACTTAAAAATTACTATATGGTTTTCTTATCTGTATATATTTGAATTTTCAGTAATGACATAGAATGCTTATGTTTAAAGTGTTTTTAATTCATCAGCAAATGAAAAACTAAATTTAAAATTGTTGTACAAAGGAAACATCTGGAAGATAGTTGTGATAGTCTGCATATAGTTTATATGGATTTGGACTCTTACCCAATAAAACAAGCATTACAGAGGTATAGTGGGAAGAAGGAAAGCTTTAGAGATACAGAGACCTCACTTCATATTTGAGTTCCATCAACACAGTTCAACATTCACTCAGTGCCTTCTGTGTAGTAGACCATGATAGTAGGAGAGGCTGCACTAAAGAATAGGAGGACATGGTTCCTGCCCATGAAAAACTTCACAGTTTGGGGGTGTGGGTGTGGAAGGAGATGATATAATAAATTTTATGGTAACATATGCAGGATGCTACGAGGACATAGAGGAAGGTAGTTAATAGGAAAGATACCAGAAGATAGTAGTTGGGAAATATAAGTATCATCTACAGTGGCATCACTTGGTGTCACCCAGTGTGGTAATTCATAGTGTCAGCCCCACCAGGAGCCCATCCCATTGCAGGATTCCACCATTCTATCCAGTGCACCCCCACCCCTGTCATTCCCAACAATTCCTCCCCTATCTCATTGACCAAAGTAGTGAACTTCTCCACTCAATAAGGGACACCTATGCCCAGCTCCCTCCCCAATGGTGTGTGAGGTAGTTTCGAGAGTGTGGAGGTAATAAGGTACGAGTGTGTGAGTGTGTGTGTGTGTGGGGGGGGGTTATGTGAGGAGGAGGTTACATTAACTGTAGTGACACCACTGTCCCAGGCAACTCTGGTCTGCTCATTTCTGCTACAGCCACGTTAGACTGGGATCATTTTGCTCTGGGGTTGCAATATGGCCCCCTCATACCTTCTTAGTGACACCATAGATCCAGGTAAAAGTGAATACAGCAAGCATATGCCTAGGCAAAGGGAACTGGTAAGTAAAATAAGTTGTTGTTAAGTGCTGTTGAGTCAGTTCCAACCCATAGCGACCCTGTATAAAGTTTCTGAGGAGCAGCTGGTGAGCTTGAACTGCCGACTTTGCAGTTCAAACAGCTTTGCTGTCTGACGCATTAACTCACAGCTGTGACTTATTTTTATTAGCAATTGTTTGATTCTAAAACAGAAGCAGGATAAATAGATAATTTTTAAGGCTTTGGTTTGCCGTTGAGCTGAGTGGAATTGCCTCATACCGTTTCCAGAGCTATAAATCTATGGTAGTTGTTGCTAGTGGAGTCCAACCAACGGGTGAGTACTTGACTGTTTTATCACTAGGGCTTTTCACTAAAAAGATTAGACTTCGTCTTTTCGGGCTTGTTTCAGGATTTTAGGAAGAGGACTGGCATGGTCAGATATGCAATTTTAGGTTACTGATGGCAGTGTGAATTTGAGGGAGAGGGGCTAGGCATATAAGGATTTTAGTTAAGATGCCCTTTTTTGCCCCCCATTATGATTCCCAATCTTGGAAACCTTATACAGGCTCGCTATGAGTTGGAATCCACTCGATGACAGTGGGTAGAGTTCAGAGATTCTAAAGGACTGCGCTAGCTGATGGTAGATAGAGGATGGATTCAAAGGTCTAGAAGGCAAACAAGGCAGACTTTATTGGCACTAAAAAATGAGGAACAAAGGTGTATCAATTCTGTCCATTTTCTGGGTGGATATTGGAGTTCTGGTGTGACACTGTGGGCTAATGCACTGGGCTATAAAGTTGGTTTGAACCACAAAATCGGCAGTTCATGCTTATCAGCTGCTCCTTGGAAACCCTAGACAGGGTTCCTATGGGTTGAAACCGATTCAACACTTAACAACATTAACAACATAGGTAAATTAACTGAGATGGGAATGCAGTTGAAGGTATTCGAAACTGAAACTCAAGCAGGGTCAGAAGTGAAACTAGAGACATGGATGTTATCAGCTTGTGTACCATGGAATCCATTGCGATTCATAGCAACTCTATAGGACAAAATAGAACAGCCCATGGGTTTTCCTGGGCTGTAAATCTTTAAGGGAGCAGATGGCTTGGTCTTTTTTCCCACGGAGTATCTGGTGGGATCAAACTGCTGGAGTTTTTGTTAGCTCCTGAGCACTTAACCATTGCACCACCAGATCTCTTTTACCAGCTGTGGTGATGGTGTGCTGTGGACTTGGTTCTGATTCATAGCAACCCTGCATAAGGTTTCCCAGGCTGTAAATTTTTCTGAGAGTAGAAAGTCTCAGCTTTCTCCCATGGAACAGCTGGTAGTTTCAAACTGCTGACTTTGTGGTTAGCAGCCCAACTCGTAACAACTGCATTACCAGAGCTCCTTTTTTTTTTTTTTTAACCAGCTAGAGGTATTGCAATAAAAGTTTGTAATAATGCATACCACAGTAATAAGAATTAGGATATTAAGTGATTGTCAATTAGCTTCTATCTTTTAACCACTCTTTGTTTTCAAATGGGAAGTTAAAATTGTACTCAGCTGGAGGCCTGGTATGGTTAGAAAGACAGTGGTTTATTGCCAGTCATTTTAGCTTATATTCAGTTATATACAGTAGAAATTTTATTTCTATTTTTGTGATTTGTATGAGTTTGTGTGTGTGGATGTATTTGTAAGACAGAAGCACACCAGGAAGCTGACAAAATAACAGTTTCTCATCAGTTTCCACAACGAAATATTTTGGACCTTGTGGTGCTAGGATTAAGCTAAAGTAAATACAAGAAAATTGATAAGATTGCTTAAAGAGGACATGTAATTTGGAGTATGTTATTTAAATAATATTTATGAACCTTAATTTTCTCAACTATAAAATGGGGAATGGCAATACCATTATGCTAGGCTGTTTCATAGGCTTATTGTGCACTATTTGTTGTTGTTGTTAAATGCCTTCGAGTTGCTTCTAACTCATTACGACCCTGTATAGGGTTTCCAAGGAGTGGCATGTGGGTTTGATCCGCCGACTTTGCGGTTCAAGGGGACCTTGCGGTCCAGTGCATTATCCTATAGTCCCACACCAGGACTCCTATTGTGTGTATAGTGTATGACATTTTGTAGTTTCTCAGAAAATGGCAACTTTTAGAATAACAGCTCTATATACTATTTGACATATGTTCTAACACATGAGGCTAAGTTAAAAAGTATTGCTACAAAAAATCAAAGAAACATTAAAAATGTGCAGCCGTCCGTTGTTTCTCCATCTTTAAGTCTATCCACTTCTGAAGGCAGTCTCTCTATCTCTCTTAACTCTTCCCTGAAGAATTCTGATTTATACCATGTCAAAAGAGCAGTTTTGATATCTTCAAGGAACTCATATCATGTTCCTTTTTTGTGCTCTTTGAGTTTTGGAAACAAAAAGAAGACGGAAGAGACAATATTTGGGCTGTAGGAGTCCTAGTGTGGCAATGTGGAATAATGCACTGGACTGCAAGGTCGGTTTGAATGGCTAGGCCAGAGGTTCAGATTCACCAGTTGCTCCTCAGAAATCCTATACAAGGTCACTATGAGTCAGAACTGACTTGAAGGTACGTAACAACAACAATAACAAGGATAAATAGGGCAAGGTTTCATAATGAAATTCTCATAGACCAACCCTTGCTGTGCTTGAAGAATGAGTAGGCACGTTTTGATGGCAAAAAACTTCTTGATGCAACTTTCCTGGCTTTTTTCACACCAATGCAGTTTTCAATTTTCTAAAATTTACTCTTCCTAATAAACCCCTGTGATCATCCTGTGTCCAAGAAAATCTATCAAGATTGACCCTTTGAATCTCAAAAAACAGTTGCCTTAACCTTCTGAACTGACCTGCCTGCTTTGAATTTAATTGGCCCAACCAGATCCCCTTGGAAGCCAGTGTTTTGATTGACCTTTTGTTTTTTGAAGGCACCCTAACAAGACTAAAACAAGTTTATCATCGAGAAAACTTAACCTGCATTGATCACAGAGATGTGTTTAAGCACATTTTGTTTGAAATTTGTGCATGTCTGAATTGGAATACTAGTAACAATTTTTTTGATTTACACTTGTATATTGTAGCATAGTGGTAGCGTAGTGGTTACGAATCGGGCTGCGAACCTTAAGGTCAGCGGTTCGAAACTACCAGCTGCTCCGTGGGAGAAAGATGAGGCTTTCTGCTCCTGTAAAGATTTATGCCCTCGGAAACCCTGTACAGGGTTGCTATGGGTCGGAATCGACTCGACGGCACTTAACAACAACAACATTATTGTATGTATACAAAATGAGTTCTAACACTAGAATGCATGTGATTTTGGGTATTGATTTTTTATTAATCCATAAACATTTTAAGAAAACACCTGTAGGTATTACTTTTATACTATTGTGAATCCTAATTATAATTATTATTTTGTTCTTGAATTTTTTTTTTTTTTTTTAATCTTCATTTGATTTCAGTTAACAAGTATAAGACTGTTACTGGGCCTGTTGACCTATGGACTCAACACTCATGTTTTGCACATTAACATGAGAAACAGACTAAAATGTGACAAACTGTGACATATATATACCAAAGGAACTTAGCAGGTCTAATTATAAAGGAGGGGCAAAGATTTTAAGGTGGTCTATGAGTGTATCCCTTGGAAAGTATCATTTATGCTGAAAATTGAAACATGTGAAGAGTTGGGAGAGGGAGGAGTATCTAACTAGAGATTGCATCTTTAATGGCCATGAGACCTTGACATTGCCTATGAAGTGAGAGAAGTTTTGGTATAAAAAACTTGAGTTCTTTGCATTCAAGTAGTGGTTGTGAATTGGACTGCTAATCTCAAGGTGAGCAGTTTGAAACTACCAGCTGTTCCGTGTGAGAAAGATGAGGCTTTCTGCTTCAGTAAAGATTTACAGCCTCAGAAACCCTGTACAGGGTCGCTATGAGTCGGAAGCGACTCCACAGTACTGAACAACAGCAACAATCCCAAATAATTGATTTTGCAATCAGGGATTAGTAAATGAACTTTTCTTAAAAGTAGACCTAAATTTGTCTTAAAATATAGTGTGTAAGTAGGAAGATCAAAGTTGGCTAGGTAAAAAATATTGTATTGACTTCCAGTCCCTTCTGCATTCATTGAAAGCCAATCACTCATCTGAATTGTGATTCTTTATATGTTTGCATTGATAGATAATTGGAATTAATGTAAATAATTGCCATATGAGCTCTAAACCTCACATGTGCTGAAGCAATAATGAAACAAAATGGTACCATACTTGAGTAACAGCATACAATACAAAAATGCAGCAAAGTATCATTTAAGAGATAATTTAAGGAAAAGAATGGCTAGTGGTACATGGGAGCTTCAGAAAATGTGTGGGAAATGAAATTAAAAAATAATGGAATTTTCCCACAAATTTTGAAACCGCCTTGTAAATTGTGAGTCGTTGTCATTGATAAAGAAGACAGTACAGATTAGGGAGGAAAAGAGAGCGATGAACTAAGGGATATGGGATAAGTAAAAGTAAAGTGGAGGTGAAATGAGAATTCAAGGAAGGAGATAAGGGAAGGATGGTGCTAACAGTTTAAGAACCTATTCAAGTAAACATAACTTTTTATGAGAGCAACTCTTAGAAAAGTCTACTTTCAGTTTTAGGAATAAACGTTAGTATCTCATTCCTATTGCCTAATCATGTCATAAGATCCAAATCAAAGCTGATTATATCTTTGATGATCGTATTTCAAAAGATTTATAGTATTTTACTTTCTAACCTCAGAGTGAGAAATTACATAATCATAAATTTTTATATTTAAGATAGTATTTGCAAATAATTGCTTTTAAAATAAAATGTGTGTACCTTGAAGTATGTTGTATTTATTTACTCATAATGTTCTTTTAAGTGTTTCAGGCTGCTTATACCAAGTAGTTCAGACGATTGGCTTGGATGGAAAAAATCTTCTGCAGTTACTTCCAATTCCTAATTCCTCTGGAAATCCTATACCACTAGTTCAATCTTCAGTCATGTCTGATGCTTTGAAAGGGAATACAGGAAGCCCAGTTCATGTTACTTTCCAAACTCAGATTTCCAGCTCTTCCACAACTGCATCAGTTCAATTGCCTGTTTTTCAGCCAGCCAGTTCTACAAAATATTTTCTTACAAGAACAGTAGATGCATCAGAAAAAGTTAGAGTTGCTTCTGTGGGAACTGAAAATTTTACCTCATCAGTTTCTAATCTTCAGAGTCATGGTGTGAAAATTGATGGACTTGCCATGCAAACATTTGCTGTTCCTCCCTCAAAACAAAATGATTCATCTTATATTTTAGTAAATACGCAAAGTCTTCCAATGACTGTGAAACCTCCAGTTTTGCCTTCTGGGCATCATTTACAGATTCCAGCCCATGCTGAAGTGAAATCTGTACCAGCATCATCATTACCTCCTTCAGTTCAGCAAAAGATACTTGCAACTGCAGCCACAAGTACCTCAGGAACAGTTGAGACCTCCCAAGTACCAACTGTTATTTATGTATCTCCTGTAAAAACAGTGAAAAATGTAGCTACCAAGAACTTTCAAAACATTTACCCCAAACCTGTTACAGAAATAACAAATCCAGTGATACTAAATAACACACAAATTCCAGTGAGTGTTGCTACAGAGACCCAATTAAAAAGTGGTCAGAATTCTCAAGTTGCTCCAGTGAAATGGATTTTTCAAGAAACCCTCCAGCCTTGCAATTCATCACTTGTTCCTGTTAAGTCTTCAAATAATGTGGCTTCAAAGATTTTAAAAACATTTGTAGATAAGAAAAATTTGGGAGACAACAATGTAAATATGCCACCATTGAGTATCGTTGGTCCTAGTGGGATACAATCCAAAAGTATACCTATTAAAGATAATGCTTTGGTTATGTTTAATGGGAAAGTCTATCTGTTGGCTAAGAAAGGGTCAGATGTTTTGCCATCACAAATTGACCAACAGAAATCTAGTTTTCCTGATAATCTACCAAGAAAGGACACAACACAGATAGTGAGTTCAAGTACAGTTGCAGACATATCCAGAGAGGTTGTAAATATTGTCTTGGCAAAAAGTAAATCTTCCCAGATGGACACAAAATCACTTTCAAGTATCCAGCTTGCTTCCGTGGCCAATCTAAGTGCAGAGAAGAATAAAAAGATGGAGAAACCATCTCTTTCTACCCCAAACCCACATAATATGAACCAATCTATTAACTGCCTAAAGCCAAGTAAGACTTTAATCACAAAGCCAATCTTTCCAGATGGATTTAGTACAGGACAAAATACCCCCAGAAAAGGAAATACCATCCAGAGCATAGAGAAAATAAGTTCCTCTATTGATGCAACAACTGTTACTTCACAGCAGGGTGTTTTCAGAGACCAAGAACCAAAGGTAATTTTGTCATGTCAGGGTATTCTTTATATAGAATTTTTTTTTTCCTTAATTCTCAAAGTTATCTGAGATACCTTTTCCTTTCCCCCTCTCCCACATCTCATTCCTTCATGCACATACCATACACACATGAATAGTTAATTGAATAAAATCTCTTATATTCAGAAATGTTTTAAGAAAGTAAGTATATCATTAGAAAATTACAAGCAGTATCTTTCTCGAGTCATTTGTAATGCCAAATCTTTTAAAACAAAAAAAACCGAAGGAGTAACCAGATTTAGAAGAGTTGAGGAAGGATAATATGTATATACTTAAAGCTTAGTAAAATTGTGTGTGTGTGTGTGTGTGAATATGTGTATATGTATGTAGACATACATCAAAAACAGATTCTATTGAGTAGATTCTGCCTCATGGTGACCCCATGTGTTGTGTATCAGAGCAGAACTGTGCTCCATAGGGTTTCCAATGGGTTCCCCTGCCCCCGACCCTCAGAAGTAGATCGATAGGCCTTAGTGTGCTCAAACCTCCCACCTTTCTGTTAGCAGTCTAGTCCATTAATTGTTTACACCACCTAGGGGCTCTGTACATACATACATACATACATACATACTCTTGTATATTTAATAGCCTAAGTGTTAGTATATGACGTGTGATCAGTAATATGCTTACAGGAAAGTTGTTGGTTTTTGTTTTGTTTTGGAGGATGGGAGATAGTGATTTTTTAAAATATTTTATTTTAGGTGGAAAGGATGAGATAGTTAAGTCAGTGCCTTTCAGTCATAAGATTTTATCAGCATCTTTGATTGGGTCTTTTGTTTTTTTAGTAGGCAATTGTCCTTCATTTTGTGTTCTCATCCAACTTGTTCTACTTAAGTTATATGTGTGTGTTCACTAAGTATTTGTATTCACCTTTTCCTTGTTTTATCTAGTGGTCTATTTAATAATGTCAGCATTTTTCCCCTTTAGTAAAAAAATTCATTGAACTCCATAGATACAAGGGGGTAACTTATGATTGTGATGTATAAGATAAATTTAAGGCATAAGACTTTTTCAAAAGGCTACAATTTTAGAAGTAATGTCATATAAATTATTTTAAATTGTCATTAGTCTGTATTCTCATTTTAGTTGTTGAGAATTGACTATGGTACAATGAGAATTGACTATGGAAGACAAATGAGAAATTATAGAACATTTTTTCTTTTCACTTTATTAAATTGACTTTTTTGAGTATGGATAGCAAAGCAAGGGTAATGGAACCCAGCCATGTAGTATTTAAAAATACATTGTTTTATTTTATATAAGATGGGGTAATAACTTAGCTGTTGGTCTAATAAAATAGTTTGAGTAATTCGCAGCATTGTTTGTATGTTTTCTTTATTAATTCCAGATCCAGAATGAAATGGCATCAACATTAGAAAAATATACTCAAGAAGGAAATGACATGAAAGATATTCAAGAAAGGAGTAATAAAGCATTATGTCTGAAGAATGATGCTGAATTAAAAAAGATATTTGGCCTCACTAAAGATTTGAGAGTGTGCCTTACTCGAATTCCTGACCATTTGGGCTCTGGAGAAGGTTTTGTTGCGGTTAGCAGTTTGGTGAAAGATGATACTTGCGAAAAGGCAGGTTTGATGGCGAAGGAAGAAGATAGAAAACAGGTAATAGGTTTTGTTTTATCTTTGTTGTTGTTGTTGTTGTTGTTAAGTACCATTGAGTCGGTTCCAACCCATAGCGACCCTGTATAGGGTTTCTGAGGAGCAGCTGGTGAGCTTGAACTGCCGATTTTGCAGTTTAAATGGCTTTGCAGTCTGGCGCATTAACCCACAGTGCCACATCAGGACTACAAAGATACAGGAATGCATTCTCTTGATTTTTTTTTTTTTCCTGAAAGCTTTGTTCATTAATATGAAGTTGTTGTTGTTAAGTGCCATTGAGTTGGTTCCAACTCATAGCGACCCTGTATAGAGTTTCTTAGGAGTGGCTGGTGAGCTTGAACCACCTACCTTGTAGTTCAAACCGAACTGCAGGACTCCAGTATGAATGATATAGTTGTCTCCAAATTTCCAAATACATGTATTACACCAAATTTATAAAATATTAAGAACCATATATGTACAGGTAAAAATACCCTTCAATGGTGATGTTTTAAGTCTTACATAATATTTTTAAATTGAATTTAGTTGCTAAATATTTGCATCTTGTTAAATTTGAGATCACAGTCTTTATATGGCAATAATATTTTGTTTTTCTTTTGGAATTCTATTCCACATTGCAAACAGAGTTTTGATAAAAAAAGAAAAGCAAAAACTGTTAAGAAGATGGACCATACAAAGAAGAGAAAAACCGAGAATTCTAGTAGCACAGCTGTAAATGGGGAAACAAATGCCACCAGTTCCCAGCCCCGTAGCAGTATGTTACCAACTTCAGAAGTATCCCAACATAACAGTCTCACAAGCCACAACAAAATTGGAGAAGAAAAGAGAATTGAGATAGAACACTGTATTCGTGATAAACAGGAGAAAGGCACATTGAGCTCCAATGCAACTTTTGACCAAAGTTATTCCTTTAATAAAAATTATACTGAAGATGCTTTCCCCATGACACCACCAGAGTTAGAAGAAACCATTCGAGATGAAAAAATAAGAAGACTTAAACAAGTGCTGAGAGAGAAAGAAGCAGCTCTTGAAGAAATGCGCAAGAAAATGCACCAAAAATAATAAAGTGTAGCTAAACTAAAAGACCTGTGAAATACCTGTTTTTCCCCCATATGCTTGTGTACTAAGTTAATTACCAATGACTTCTGAAAATGTCTTTGAATATGAAATTTGTTTTTTATCACTGGATTATAAAATTATATTTAAGAGATATAGACAAGATTGATTCACATATGTCTTCTGTGAATAATCTACATGAGATATTAGAAACTTTGGCTTAGATAGACTTTTTCAGAAAGAAAAAATGTATTTTTCAATCATTTCAATTTAGAATGCCCCAAGTTTGAATATTTTTGAAGGGTTTTTGTTATTGTTGTTTATATATTTAATAACTAAATTGCTCAGGTGTTACTTCAACAGTAGATAACTATTCTGTATTACTGATTTTTCTAATCCTAGAGAGTATTAATTTATAGCTCTAAACTTATCTTTGCTGATGCTCTTGTACTAATTTTCTTTGCCCATAAAAAATGAAAATAGCTTCTACTCACTGTATGTTTTCATTTTTTATTTTTACTTCAAGAAAGAAAATCTTACTGTAGCATTATTTAAATATTCAAGCATGTTTAAGAATGAACACTCATTTTGTAATTTACAAAGCTGTTTTATTTAATCTAAAATGAGTTTTAGAATTCAGTTTATATGATTTATTGTTTTCCTAAAACAATATGTTTCATTATTCCTAGGTTGCCCTTAAGTTGATTCTGACACATGGTGGCCCCAAGTGTGTCAGAGTAGAACTGTGCTCCATAGGGTTTTCAATGCTATGGCCTTTTGGAATCGGATCACCAGGTCTATCTACTTAGATGCTTCTGTGTGGGTTTAGACCATCAACCTTTTGCTAGTAGTTGAGTGATAACTGTTTTCACTACCCAAAAAAACCCAAATCTATTGTTGACTAGTTGCATCCTACTCATAATGACCCTGTAGGATAAAATGTAATTGTACCACCCAGTGTATTGCTGTTGTTGTTAAGTACCATGGAGTCGGATTCTGACTCACAGAGACCCTGTACAGGGTTTCCGAGGCTGTAAATCTTTACGGGAGCAGAAAGTCTCATCTTTCTCCCACAGCTGGTAGTTTCAAGCTGCTGACCATGAGGTGAGCAGCTCGATTCGTAACCACTATGCTAGTGTATTGTTGTGGACCCCAAATACTCTCGCTATGAATTTACCTATTCTGAAAATCTCAAAAATGGAATCATACAAAATGTTTCTTTTATGACTGGTTTTCTTTCACTTAGCATTAATATTTTCAAAGTTTATGTTGTAGCATATATTTACCAATTTGCATAATTGCTGAATAATATTCCATTGTTTGAATATTCTGCAATTTGGTTATCCTTTCATCAGATTATGGACATACGTCCACAGAAAAACTTTTATATGAGTGAGCATATAAAAGTTTTTGTGTGAATTTATATTTTCAACTCTTGGGTGTTTACCAAGGAGTGGAATTGTTGAACCTTATGGCAGCTCAGTGTTTAACATTTTGAGGAACTGCCAAATTGTTCCAGTCAAATTTGTTTCTGCTGCTCCACCAAAACAGAAATTGTCACCAGGGACTTCCACATTTCTAGATTCAATGGTCAAATTGCCAAGTCGCTTCTTAATTTACCTATTACAAGAATTTGATTAATCACTCATTTTCTCTTTAGGAAAAGATCATTATAGAAGCATTAGAGGACATTAGAAAATATAGCAAAGTAAAATATTAAAAATTAACATTCCTGCCCTTTAGAGATCACCACTGTTAAAGTTTTAGTGTATATGCTTTCTGATCTTTTTTTATATATACATATATACGCTTTCACGTAAATGAAGTCCTACTGATCTGAAATAATCTTCAAGTTAATCTTCACCTTTCAATTTCAGTAAATTGTCATTTCTTCTAATACCCAAGCCAAGTTCAGAAGCCCCAGTTGATCCCAGAATATCTTTTACAGCTGATTTTTTCAAAGTAGTATCAAATCTCAGATTATATTCTATTTTGTTGTAGAGCTCTTCATTTAGCACAGTCGCCATATTTTTATGATAATTGATTTATTAAAGAAACCAACCCCTTGTTTTACTCCATTTTTGTCTTAATATTTTTTTCATTTCACTTCTAAACTACAGTATTAGTGCCTCATTGACTACTCATACTCATTCTCCTTTTTGTTTCTCTTCTCCCCAACTTCTACATACAAGTACGCTAGATCTTGGTTGTGTGTTTGCTTTTATACATAAACTCCCTTATAGTACTACAGAGTGAACCTTAAAGTCATTCCTCATTATCTATGAATAAATCCCCATTTCACTCAGTTGTTGGTAAGTGCTGTTGAGTCCGTCTTGACCCATAGTGACCCTGTATAAGGTTTCCGAGGAGCAGCTGGTGAACTTGAACCGCCGACCTTGCAGTTCAAACCAACTTTGCAGTCCAGTTCATTAACTAAGAGTCATTATAGTAAGAACTAGAGATCTACAGTGAGTAAACCATTAAGTATAAATTAGATTAATCTTAACTTCCCTGATATGCTGTCACAGCCCAATTTACTACTGGTTTTGTCTAGGCAGAGAGATCATACATTTTTCTTCAAAGTGATGGGTGAGCTGAGATGTGAAAGGGAAAGTAGGAATTCAAAGAGTAAGAGGTAAGAGTGAGAGCTTTCTGCAGAAGGGAAACAGCAGTTTGAAAGGTTCTAACTCTGGTTGGTGATTCAAGCTCACCAGCTGCTCCTCGGAAACTCTATACAGGGTCTCTGTGAGTCAGTACCAATGTGATGGCACTTTAACAAAAAGAAGGGAGGAAAGAGCATTATATAGTTGAAAGGCCAGTATAGTTGAATGCTGGATGAAGATAGCATGGACAAAATGATTGGAAGAATAGAATTCATTGCTGAAGAAGTAGTTGAGTCCAATCTGACATTATTTCTTGGAGGACAATTTGATATTTTCTGCCTAGATGCTTATAGGTTTATTTTTTTTCTGTTATATTTGGTCAGATCCTGATTTTTCTGCTTGAATATGTTTGTTTTCATACATACAACTCAAAAGTTTTGTTGCATTTTTCCTACATCACAGTGAAGCCTGTCAGCTGCCTACACAGGATTTTCCTCTGTTATCTTACTGCTTCTGACTCATTTATTATTGGTTCTCCCTAGAAAAGGAATTACTCATATGTTATCTCTGATCATTTCTGTTTTACTTTCCATTGTCGAAAAGTGATGTATTCTTAATGGCATCCATTATGTGTGTAGGAGATGAACAGAAAATTTCAAAGGTCAGCTCAAGAAGACAGTCAAATATAATGAAATGTACAATGACCTAGAGTTTCTAACAACCTGGAGTTAGAAAACCAAAAGGGAAGAACACACTGCCCATTTCTCAAGCTGAGGGAACTGAAGAAAAAATTCAAGCCTTGACTTGCGTTATTGAAGGATTCTCTGGGCAAATTATTGAATGATGCAGAGAGTATCAAAAGAAGATGGAAGGAACGAATACACAGTCACTATACCAAAAGGAACTGGTCTATGTTCAACCATTTCAACAAGTAGCATATGATCAAGATCCAATGATCCTGAAGGAAGAAGACCTAGGTGCATTGAAGGCATTGGCAAACAATAGGAATTGATAGAATTCAAAGTTCAACAAAGGCGGCACTGGAGTCATTCACTCATCTATGCCAAGAAATTTGGAAGACAACTATCTGGCCAACTGACTAGAAGAGATGTATATTTGTGCCCATTCCAAAGATGTGACCCAATGGAATGTGGAAATCATCAGACAATATCACTGATATACCATGTGAGTAAAGTGTTACTAAAGATAATACAGAATCAGCTGGAAACATACATTGACAGAGAACTTCCTGAGGTTCAAGCCAGTTTCAGAAGAGGATGTGGAATGAGGGGTATCATTGCTGATATCGGATGGCTCTTGGCTGAAAGCACGGATCATGACAAGCTATGGACAACATTTGAAGTATGAATATTCCAGAACACTTAATTGTGCTTATACAACTTTTACATGCTTATGAAGTATTAAAAAATACCCTGGCTTGCATCAAGCTCACCTTTGTCCTCAAACTGACTTCTTTGCTCTTGAACACCTTAAAAAGGTCTGGTACAGCAGATTTACCTAATGAAATCACGTTGATTGATTTCTTGACTGCTGCTTCCATGTAAATTGATGGTTGATCCGAGCAAAATGAAGTCTTTGACAACTTCAGTTTTTTCTCCATTGATACAGATGTTGTTTATTGGTCCAGTGGTGAGAATTTTTGTTTTCTTTATATTGAAATGCAACCCATGCAGAAGGCTGTGGTCTTTGATCTTTCTTCATCAGTAAATATTTTAAGTCTTCTTCACTTTCAGCAAGCAAGGTTGTATCATCTGTATAGCTCAGGTTGTTAATGAGACTTCCTCCAATCCTGATGCCACCTTTTTCTTCATATAATCCGGCTTCTTGCATATGTGTTCAGCATACAGATTGAAAAAGTATGGTGACAGTATACAACACTGGTGCACACCTTTGTTAGTATTAAACCATTCAGTGTTTCCTTGTTCTGTTTGAACAGTTGGCTCTTGGTCTATGTATAGGTTCTGCATGAGCACAATAAAGTATTCTGGAATACTTATTCTCTGCATCATTGTCCATGTGGTCATGATCCACACAATTAAAAGTCTTTGCATAGTCATTAAATCACAGGTAAACATCTTTCTGGCATTCTCTGCTTTCATCCAAGATCCATCTGATGTCAGCAATGATATCCCTTGTTCCATGTCCTCATCTGTATCTGGCTTGAACCTCTGGCAGTTCTCTGTCAATGTACGTTTGCAGCTGTTTTTGAATTACCGTTAGCAGTTTTACTTGCATGACATATTAATGATATCGTCTAATGATTTCTGCCTTCCATTGGGTCACCTCTTTTTGGAATGGACAAAAATATGGACCTCTTCCTGTCAGTTGTCCAGGTAGCTGTTTCCCAAATTTCTTGGCATACATGTGTGAGTGCCTCTAATGCTTCATCAGTTTATTGAAGGATTTCAATTTGTGTTCCCAAAATTTCTAGTGCCTTGTTTTTCTCCCATGCTTTTAATGCACCTTGGACTTCTTCCTTCAGTATCATTGGCTCTTGATCATATGCTACTTCTTAAAATGATTGAACATCAACCATTTCTTTTTGGTACAGTGACTCTGTATTCCTTCCATCTTCCTTTGATTTCTTCTGTGACATTCAATAATTTGCCCACTGAATCCTTCAAGATTGCAAATTGAGGCTTGAATTTTTTCTTCAACTGAGCATGTTCTTCCCTTTTGGTTAAATTCAGGCCTTTAGACATTTTGTTGTAATATTTGACTTTGTGTTCTCGAGCTGCTCTTTGATAATTTCTAATCTGCTCCTTTACCTCCTCATTTCTTCCATTTGGTTTAGCATGTCTATACTGTAGAGTAAGTATCAGTCTCTTCTGACATCCATTTTGGTCTTTTCCTTCTTTCCTGTCTTCTTAAAACGTTTTCCTTTCTTCCTGTATGATGTTCTTGATGTCATTCCACAACTTTTCTGGCCTCCAGTCTTTAGTATATGGTGCATCAAATCTCTTTTTTAGATGATCTCCAAATTCAGGTGGAATATGTTCAAGATCATATTTTGGCTCTCGTAGACTTTTCATTTTCTTCAGCGTCAGCCTGAACTTGCATATGATGGTCTGTTCCACAGTCTGCCCTGACCTTGTTTTGGCTGATAATGTGGAGCTTTTTCCACCGTCACTTTCCACAGGTGTTATCAATTTTATTTCTGTGAATTCCATCTCGTAAAGTCCTTGTGTATGTGTCTTTTAAGTTGTTTAAAAAAAGTATTTGCAATGAAGAAGTCAATTGTTCTTACAAAATTCTATCACGGTGATCTCCAGCATCATTTCTGTTGAACTAGGCCGCATTATCCAATGACTGATCCTTCCTCTTTGTTTCCAGCCTTTGTATTCTAGTAACCAGTTAATTATCAACATATCTTGATTGCATGTTTGATCAATTTCAGACTGAAGAAGTTGGTAGAATTCTTCGATTTCATCATCAATGGTTTTAGTGGTTGCTGTGTAAATTTGAATAATAGTGGTATTAATAGTGGCCTTCCTTGTAGGCGTATGGATATTATCCTATCATAGACAGCATTTCACTTAAATAAAAATCATAATATGTTCTTTTTGATGATGAATGTGATGCCATTCCTCTTCAATTTGTCATTCCTTGCATAGCAAACCATGTGATTGTCAGATTCTAAGTGGCCAAATACCAGTCCATTTCAGCTCATGAATGCCTAGGATGTTGGTGTTTATGCATTCATTTCATTTTTGACACTTTCCTATTTTCCTAGATTCATACTTTGTACATTCCATGTTCTGATTATTAATGGATGTTTACAGCTATTTCATCTCATTTTGAGTTGTGCCCCATCAGCAAATGAAGGTCTTGATAGCTTCACTCCATTCATGTCATCACGGTCATCTGTACTTTGGGGAAGCAGCTCTTCGCCAGCCATATTTTGAATGCCTTCCAACCTGATGGATTCATCTTCTAGCACTATATATATCTGACAGTATTCTGATGCTGACAGTGTTCCACTGCTATTCATATGGTTTTCAGTGACTATTCTAAAGTAGTCCCTCTCACCTTCCTAGTCTTTCTTCAACTGGAAGCTCATCTGAAATCTCAAGAACGAATCTAGGAAAATTAAATGTCGATATGGAGCACATGAATATTGATATCCTAGACATGAGTGAGCTGAAGTGAACTGGTATGCACCATTTTGAATCAGACAATCATAGTGTTTACTATGCTAGGAATGACAAGTTCCAGAAGAATGGAGTTGGCTTTCCCTCAGCTTCAGATCAGGGGCAGCACAGTTTTTTGCTCAGCCATGGCCAAGATAAAGGCACCGGACCTTTGCAGCAAGAAGAAGGAGCAGCTGCTGAAACAGCTGGATGACCTGAAGGTGGAGTTGTCCCAGCTGTATGTCGCCAAAGTGACTGGAGGTGCGGCATCCAAGCTCTTTAAAATCTGAGTTGTCCGCAAATCGATTGCCCGGGTTCTCACTGTCATCAACCAGAGTCAGGAGGAGAACCTCAGGAAGTTCTACAAGGGCAAGAAGTACAAACCCCTGGATCTGCGGTCCAAGAAAATATGTGCCATGCGCGGCAGACTCAATAAGCACAATGAGAACCTGAAGACCAAGAAACAGCAGTGGAAGGAGTGGCTGTACCCACTGCGGAAGTACGCAGTCAAGGTCTGAACATCTTATATCAATAAACACAAACTGGCTAGGAAAAAAAAAAGAAGAATGGAGTCACTTGCAATGTCAAAAAGAGCATTTAAAGATTTGTCTTGAAGTACACTGCTGTTGGTGATATAATAATAGCAATACATTTACAAGGAAGACCAGTTAATACTGCTGTTACTCAAAGTTAAGCATCAAGCACTAAACCAGTGATTGTGAAATGGAAGAATTTTACTAACTTTCTCAGACTGAAATTGATCGAACGTGTAATCAGGGTACATTGATAATTACTAGTGATTGAAATGTTAAGGTTGGAAATGGGTCTTCATGATAAAAATGATGTTAGATTCACTTGATAGAATTTTGCAAGACTAATGACTTATATTCACTGCAAATACCTTTTTAAAACAACATAAAATATGACTAAACACATTAACCTCTTCAGGTCAAATACACAGACGTCCTGGTGTGTCTCTGTGGGCTAATGCACTGGACTGCAAAATGGGTTTAAACAGAAAGGTCCACAATTCAAACTCAACAGTCGCTCCTTGGAATCCCCATACAGGATCACTATGGGTTGGGACTGACTCAATGGCACTTAACAGGTGAAATAAACAGGAATCAAATTGTCTACATCTGTGGGAAGAGATGACAGAGAAACTCCATATTGTCACCAAAACAAGGCCAGAGGCAGACTATGACACAGACCATCAATTGTTCATATGTAAGTTCCAGCTGAGCTAAAATATGACCTTGAATATGTTGTTGTTAGGTGCCATCGAGTCAGTACTGACTCATAGCGACCTTATGCACAGCAGAATGAAACACTGCCCGATCCTGGGCCAACCTCACTATTGTTTCCACACTTGAGTCCATTGATGCTGCCACTTGGCCATTCCATCTCGCTGGAGGTCTTCCTCTTTTACTCTGACCCTCCACCTTACCAAACGTGACATCCTTCTGGTCCCTCCTGACAATATGTCCAAAGTATGAGAGATGAAGTTTGGCCATTCTGGCCTACAAGGAGCACTCTGGCTACACTTCTTCCAACACAAATCTGTTGGTTCTTTTGGCAGTCCATGGCACTTTCAATATTCTCCAACACCGTAAATCAAAAGCATCAATTATTCTATGGTCTTCCTTATTCATTGTTCAACTTTCACATGCATAAAAGGTTATTGAAAATACCATGTCTTGGGTCAGGCATGCACCTTAGTCCAAGCTGACATCTTTGCTTTTCAATACTTTAAAAAGGTCTTGTGCAGCAGATTTACGTAATGCAATACTTCGTTTGATTTCTTGACTGCTGCTTCCATATGAGTGTTGATAGTTGATCCAAGAAGAATGAAGTCCTTGACAACTTCAATCTTTTCTCTGTTGATAAGAATGTTGTTTATTAGTCCAGTGGTGAGAATTTTTGTTTTCTTTACATTGAGATGTAATCCATATTGAAGGTTGTGCTCTTTGATCTTCATCAATAAATATTTTAAGTCTTGTTCACTTTCAGCAAGCAAGGTTGTATCATCTGCATATCGCAGGTTGCTAATGAGTCTTCTTCCAATCCTGATGCCATTTTTCTTAATAGAACCCAGCTTCTCAGATTACTTGCTCAGCATACAGGTTGGATAAGTATGATGAAAGAATACAGTCCTGTTACACACCTTCTTAATTTTAAACCATTCAGTGTTCCCATATTCTGTTCGAACAACAGCCTCTTGGTCCATGTACACATTCCTCATGAGCACAATTAAGTGTTCCGAAATACTCATACTTCTCACTGTTGTCCATAGCTTGTCATGATCCACACAATTGAAAGCACAGGCAAACATCTTTCTGATATTCTCTGCTTTCAGCCAAGATCCATCAGACATCAACAATGACCTCCCTTATTCCACGGCCTCTTCTGAATCTGGCTTGAACCTCTGGAAGTCACCTGTCAATGTATGCTTGTAGCCATTTCTGTATTACTTTTAGTAAAACTTTACTTGCATGGGATATCCAAGATATTGTCTGATGATTTCCACATTCCGTTGGGTCACCTCTCTTTGGAATGGGCACAAATATGGATCTCTTCCAATCAATCTTCCAAATTTCTTGGCATAAATGAGTGAGTGCCTCCTGTGCTGCCTCACTTTCTTGAAATATTTCCATTTTTGTTCCATCAATTCCTGGTACCTTGTTCTTTGCCAATGCCTTCAATGCACCTTGGACTTCCTCCTTCAGTATCATTGGCACTTGGTCATATGCTGCCTCTTGAAACGTTTGAACATTAACCATTTCCTTTTGGTACAGTGACTCTATTCCTTCCATCTTCTCTTGATGCTTTCTGCAGCAATCAATAATTTGCTCAGTGAACCTTTCAATAACAAAAGTCAAGGCTTGAGTTTTTTCTTCAGTTCCCCCAGCTTGAGAAATGCTTAGCGTGTTCTTCCTTTTTTGGTTTTCTGACTCCAGATCTTTGCATATTTTGTTGTAATATTTGGCTTTATCTTCTCAAGCTGATCTTTGAAATTTTCTGTTAAGCTCTTAGACCTCCTCATTTCTTCTATTTGCTTTAGCATCTATGCTGGAGAGCAAGTTTCATTGTCTCTTATCATTGTGACCTTTTCCTTCTTTCTTGTCTTCTCAATGACTTTTTGCTTTCTTCATGTATGATGTTCTTGATGTCATCCCACAACGCTCTGGTCTTCGGCCTTTAGTGTTTAATGTATCAAATCTGTTCTTCAGATGATCTCTAAATTCAGGTGGGATATATTCGAGGTCATATTTTGACTCTTGTAGACTTGTTTTAATTTTTTTCAGCTTTAGTTTGAATTTGCATATGAGAAATTGATGGTCTGTTCCACAATCTGCCCCTGACCTTGTTTTGACTGATGATATGGAGCTTTTCCATGGTCTCTTTCCACAGATGTAGTCAGTTTGATTTCTATGTATTCCATCTGGGTGAGATCCATGTGTATAGTCTTCTTTTATGCTGTCTAGGAAAGTATTTGAAATGAACAAATCATTGATTTTTCAGAATTCTATCATGCGTTCTCCAGCATCATTTCTATCACCAAGCCATATTTTCCAACTACAGATCCTTCCTCTTTGCTACCAACCTTCACATTCCCAACACCGACAATGATCAATACATCTTGATTGCATGTTTGATCAATTTCAGATTGAAGAAGTTGGTAAAATTCCGTTATTTCATACTCACTGGCTTTAATGGTTGGTGCGTAAATTTGAATAACAGTGGTATTAACTGGTCTTCCCTGTAGGTGCATGGATATTATATTATCACAGACAGTGTTGTACCTCATGACTGATCTGGATATATTCTTTGTGACAATGAATGCAACACCATTCCTCTTCAATTTGTCATTCCTGGTACAGTAAACCATGTGGTTGTCAGATTCAGAATGGCCAATACAAGTCCATTTCAGATCACTAATGCCTAAGATATAGATGTTTATGCATCCCTTGAATATATCCCACATGAATTTAGATGCCATCTCAAGAACAGATATGATGCATTAGACACTAATGATTGAAGACCAGAAGAGCTGTGGGATGACATTAGGAACATAATACAGGAAGAAAGCAAAAGGTCATTAAAAAGACAGGAAAGAAATTCTGATATTGAAGAATTGCAATAATCCATTTTCCATTAATTGGCAAGGCCAACAATATATCTTCACTGTCCTATCTCAGATGCATATTAACTCTTTCATCATTGTGTAATAATTTAGTTCACAAGAGACCTTGATCACCTTTCCTTTCCAAAAGATGTCATACTGGTTCATTACATTGATGATATGCTTAATAGATATTATAAGGAAGTCAATGACCATAGACTTATTGACAAGACATTTGGGTGGTGGTAGTGGTGTTGAGAGTCAGTTCTGATTTATAGTGTCCTCCCTGTTTTGGGTTTCTGAGGCTATAAATCTCTTTACAGGAGCAGAAAGTCTCATCTTATACAAAGCCACTGGTGGATTCAAACTGCCGACCTTTCAATTAGCAGCCCAACATGCAAACTGCTATGTTACCAGAGATTCTTATTTGTGTGATTGTTGTTGTTAAGTGCCAAGTCAGTCCTGACTCAGCAATCCTGCATAGGGTTTCTAAGGAGCAGCTGGTGAATTTTAACCACTGACCTTGCATTTCAAACTGACCTTTCGGTCCAGTGCGTTATCCCACAGTGCTACAGCAGGGCTCCTGTTCATGTGGTGCAGAGTGGGAAATTAACCCAACAAAAATGCAGACACCTTCCACCTCAGTAAAATTTCTGGGGACTCAGTGGTGTGGGACATGTCAAGATGTTCCTTCTAAATTGAAAGATAAGTTACTTCATCTGCTTCTTCCCACAAGACAAGAAGTCAAAATGCCTGGTGGGCCTCTTTGGGTTTTATAAGTAATATATGCCTTATTTGGGTGTGCTACTCAGTCTCTTTACCAAGTGACTAAAAATGTTGCTAGTTTTGAGTGGCACCCAAACTAAGAGAAGACTCTGCAACAGGTCCATGCTGCCATCTAAACTGCTTTGCCAGTTGGGCTTTATGGCATAGTTGATCCAAAGTGTTTTAAAGTGACAATGAAAGATAGATATACTGTTTTGAAACTCTGACAGGACTGGTGAATCACAGCACAGAACCTTTGGATTTTAGAGTAAAGCCCTGTCATATTCTTCAGATAATTACTCTTTTTGAAAAACAATCTTTGACTTGTTGCTGGGCCTTAATAGAGACTGAATGCTTAACTGTGTGCCAGCAACTTATTATGCATCCTGAGCTGTCCATTATGAACTGGGTGTTGTCTGATCCACAGAGTCACAAAGATGTGCACAACAGCACTTCATCATTAAATGAAAGTAGTATATGCAAGATTGGTCTTCAGCAGGACCTAATGGTACAAATACATTGCATGAGGAAGTGGCCCAAATGTCCATGGTCTTCACTCTTGTCACATTACCTTGCCTCTCTCAGTTTGCACTTATGGCCTTGTAGGGAGTTCCTTATAATCAGTGGACTGAACTCATGCTAGATTTATATATGGTTCTGCACAATATGTAGACATGACTCAAAATTGGACAGTGGCAATACTGCAGCCCCTTCCTGGGATCTCCTTGAAGGACAGTGATAAAGAAAATCCAAGATTGAGTAGTAAACCTGGCAGTTCACTTTGTTTGGAAGGAGAAACAGCCAGATGTGTGATTGTATGCCAGTTCATGGGCTGTGGCAAATAGTTTGGTGGGATAGTCAGGTACTTGGAAGAAACATGATTGTAAAACTGGCTACAAGGAGTTAAGGGGAAGAGGTATGTGGCAGTTGCTCTCTACATGGGCTAAAGAGGTGAAGATACTTGTATCTTGTAAATGCACATCAAATGGTGACCTCAGCAGAGGAGGATTTTAATAATGAGGTGAAAAGGATGACATGTTCTGTGGAAACATTCCCTTTCCCCTTCCATTCCTATCTGTATTTGTACAGGCTCAGCAACATGGACTTACATTCACCAATGCCAACAATTCCACTGCTGAGTGTCAAACCTGCCAAAAGTAGAGACCAACACAATTTGTGATATGGAACCACTCATTGGGATGATCAACCAGCAACCTGGTTAATTACATTGGACCACTTCCATCATGGAAATGTCAGTCAGTCTTTTGTTCTTACTAAAATAGACACTTATTCTGGATTTTTCTTACCCACATGTACCACTCTGTGGACTCACAGAATTATCCCACATAACATTGCAACAGATCAAGGGACTTACCTTACATCAAATGAAGTGTTTGTTGTTGTTAGGTGCCATCAAGTCGATAATGACTCATAGCGACCCTATGCACAACAGAATGAAACACTGCCAAGTCCTGAGCAAACCTCACAATCGTTGCTATGCTTGAGCATATTGCTGCTGCTACTACTTTGCCAATATATCTTACTAGGGGTCTTCCTCTTTTTCTCTGACCCTCCACCTTACCAAACATGATATCCTTCTCCAGTGACTGGTTCCTCCTGACAATATGTTTGAAATATGAGAGACGAAGTCTGGCCATGCCAGCTTCCAAGGAGCACTCTGGTTGTACTTCATCCAACACAGATCTATTTGTTCTTTAGACAGTCCATGGTACTTTGAATATTCTCCTCCAACAACACAACTCAAATGCATCAGTCTTCTACGGTTTTCCTTATTCGCTGTCCAACTTTTGCATGCATATGAGGTTATTGAGAACACCATGGCTTGAGTCAGGTGCACCTTAGTCCTCATAATGAGCAGATTTGCCTACGCAATATATTGTTTGGTTTTTTGGCTGCTGCTTCCATAAGTGTTGATGGTTGATCCAAGAAAAATGAAGTCCTTGACAACTTCTATCTTTTCTCCACTGATAATAGTTTATTGGTCCAGTGGTGAGGACCTGTGTTTTCTTTACATCGAGACACAATCCATACCATTTACTGATGAGAATCTTTGATTCTCATCAGTAAATATTTTAAGTATTCTTCACTTTCAGCAAGCAAGGTTGAATCATCTGCATATCGCAGGTGGTTAATGAGTCTTCCTCTAATCCTGATGCCATGTTTTCTTCATATTGTACAGCTTCCTGGATTATTTGCTCAGCATACAGGCTGAATAAGTGTGGTGAAAGAATACAACCCTGTAGCACACATTTCCTCATTTTAAACCATTCAATGTTCCCTTGTTCTGTTTGAACAACTGCCTCTTGGTCTATGTATAGGTTCCTCATGAGCATAATTAAGTGTTCCAGAATACTCATACTTTGCAATGTTGTCCATAGTTTGTCATGGTCCACACAACCGAAAACCTTTGTGTGTCAATAAAGCATAGGTAAACATCTTTCTGATATCCTCTGCTTTCAGCCAAGATCCATCGGACATCAGCAATGATATCCCTCATTCCATGTCTTCTTCTGAATCTGGCATGAACCTCTGGAAGTCCTCTGTCATTGTATGGTTGCAGCCGTTTCTGTATTACCTTAGTAAAATTTGCTTGCATGGGATATCAATGATATTGTCCGATGATTTCTGCATTCTGTTGGGTCACCTCTCTTTGGAATGGGCACAAATATGGATCTCTTCCAATCAGTCAGCCAGATAGTTGACTTCCAAATTTCTGAGAATAGATAGTGAGCACCTCTAGTGATGCCTCCCATAGTTGAAATATTTCAGTTTGCATTCAGTCAATTCCCAGTGCCTAGTTCTTTGCCAATGCCGTCAATGCACCTGGGACTTCTTCCTTCAGTATCATTGGGTCTTGATCATATGCTGCCTCTTGAAATGGTTGAACATCGACCATTTCCTTTTGGTACAGTGACTCTGTGTGTTCCTTCCATCTTTGATGTTTTCTGCATCATTCAATAATATGCCCAGAGCATCCTTCAATTAACACAAACCGACGTTTGAATTTTTTCTTCAGTTTCCTCAGCTTGAGGAATGCCAAGTGAGTTCTTCCCTTTTGTTTTCTAACTTCAGGTCTTTCTAATTTAGTTATATGTGACTTTGTCTTCTTGAGTTGACATTTGAAATTTTCTGTTCAGCTCTTTTACTGCCTCATTATTTCCATTTGCATTAGCATCTCTATGCCAGATAGCAAGTTTCAGAGTCTGTTGTTAGATCCATTTTGGTTTTTTCCTTCTTTCCTGTCTTCTTAGTGACCTTTTGCTTTCTTCCTCTATGATGTTCTTGATATCATCCTACAACTCTTCTGGTCTTCAGTCTTTAGTGTTTAATGTATCAAATCTGTTCTTCAGATGATCTCTAAATTCAGGTGGGATACATTGAAAGTCATATTTTGTTCTCATGGACTTGCTTTCATTTTCTTCAGCTTCAGTCTGAATAAGCATATGAGTAATTGATGGTCTGTTCCATAATCTGCCCCTGGCCTTGTTTTGACTGATTATATAGAGCTTTTCCACCATCTCTTTACACAGATGTAGTCTATTTGATTTATGTGTATTCCATCTGGCGAGGTCCATGTGTATAGCCATCTTTTATGCTGTTTAAAAACAGTATTTGAAATGAACAAATCATTGGTCTTGCAGAATTCTATCATGCATCATTTCTATCAACAAGGCAATATTTTCCAACTACTGATCTTTCCTCTTTGGTTCCAACCTTTGCATTCCAATCACCAGTGATAATCAATACATCTTGATTGCATGTTTGATCAATTTCAGATTGAAAAAGTTGTTGTTGTTGTTGTTTTTATGTGCCATTGAGTAGGTACCCACCCATAGCTACCTTTTGAACAGCAGAATGAAACACTGCCTGATCCTGATCCAACCTCACTACTGTTGCCACGCTTGAGTGCATTGATGCTGCTACTTGGCCAATCCATCTCATTGGAGATCTTCCTCTTTTTCTCTGACCCTCCACCTTACCAAACATGATATCCTTCTCTAGTGATTGGTCCTTCCTGACAATATGTCTGAAGTATCAGAGATGAAGTTTGGCCATCTTGGCCTCCAAGGAGCATTGTGGCTGCACTTCTTCCCAAACGGATCTATTGATTCTTTTGGCAGCCCCTGGCACTTTCAATATTCTCCTCCAACACCATAACTCAAAAGCATCAAGTCTTCTATGGTCTTCCTTATTCATTGTCCAGCTTTCGTATGCATGTGAGGTTATTGAAAATACCATGTCTTGGGTCAGGTGCACCTTAGTCCTCAAGCTGATATCTTTACTCTTCAACACTTTAAAAAGGTCTTGTGCAGCAGATTTGCCAAATGCAATATTTCGTTTGATTTCTTGACTGCTGCTTACATGAGTATTGATAGTTGATCCAAGAAGAATGACGTTCTTGACAAGTTCAATCTGTTCTCCATTGAAAAGAATGTTGTTTATTGGTCCACTGGTTAGGATTTTTGTTTTCTTTATGTTGAGATGTAACCCATACCAAAGGCTGTGCTCTTTGATCTTCAACAGTAAATGTTTTAAGTCCTCTTAACTTTCAGCAAGCAAGGTTGTATCATTTGCATATCACAGGTTGTTAATGAATCTTCCTCCAATCCTGATGCCACGTTTTTCTTCATATAAGCCAACTTCTCAGATTATTTGCTCAGCATGCTGGTTGAATAAGTTTGGTGAAAGAATACAATGTTGTATTCTTTCACTATTAATGTAGATTCATCGATTTCTTTCTTCAAATCTGTGAGTGTTTACTTTATATATTTTGGAGCTCTTTCATTGGGAACATAGATATTTATTATGGTTATGTCATCTTGTTCATTTGTCCCTTTAATTATGAGATAATGTCCATCTTTATCTATTGTGCTGGTTTCTGCCTTAAAGTTCATTTGATAAGACATTAGTACTGCCACTCCTGTTCATTTTTTATTACAATTAGCTTTGTATATTTTTTTCCCATCCTTTGACTTTTAATCTGTTTTTGTCTCTGTGTGCGAGATGTGTGTCTTGCAGACAGCATATTAAGGATCTTGTTTTTCTTATCTATTCTGCCACTCTCCATCTCTTAACAGGTGCATTTAATCCATTTACATTCAGTGTAGTTATCAATAGGTATTGATTAATTGCTGCCATTATGTTTGTTTTTTTGTGTGTGGTGTTGCTGCTTTCTTTGTTCATATGTCTTCTTTTGCTGAGTTCATGCTTTTTGTGTTCTTTCTTGTGAGTTTCATTATAGTTTTAATGTTTCCATGTTCTTCATGGATTTTCATTTTCTTGGTATGTTGTGAAATGTTAATTTTCTTTGAGGTTGCCTTATATTCCATTAACTTTTCCCTCCATTTAGTACAGTCAATTTCACCCTGTAATCTACCTTACCTAGCCACTATCTGGATCTCTGTTCCTACGTGTTTACCTTCTTTTACACTGTAATTGTTTTGATCATAGACTGACCACTCATAGTCTCTGAGTTTGTTCTTATAGTTTTGTTCTGTTCCTGACTCTTCCTTCTGTCAATTTAGGCCTGGGAGGTCCTGCCACATATGTCAATCTGGTTGTCTGTTCTTGTTGGTTCTCAGTCCACTGAACTCCCTTTAGGATGTTTTGTAATGCAGGGTTGGCTTTGGAAAAAATCCCTTAGCTTATGTTTATCCTGGAATGTTTTGATTACACTGTCATATTTAATTGATAGCTTTGCTGGAAAAAGGATTCTTGGCTGGCAGTTTTTTTCTTTCAGGGTTTTATATATGTGTCCCCATTGCTTTCTTGCTTGCATGGTTTCTGCTGAGAGAGATCCGAGCTTAATCTGACTTGCTTGCCTTTGTATGTGACACTTCTGTTTCCCTAGCTGCTTTCAAGAGTGTCCCCTTATCTTTGATTTTAGAGAGCTTGATTATTATTTGTCTTGGTGATTTTCTTTTGGGGTCCATCCTTCCTGGGGTTTGTTGAGCTTCTTGGATGTTTATCTTTTCATTTTTCAGGATGCTAGAGAAATTTTCTTCCTGCAGTTCTTCAACTATTTCCCCTGTGGAATTGTGTGATTCTTCTTGTTCTGGAATGCTGATAATTCCTAAGTTACTCTTTTTCATGTTGTCCAACATGAATCTTAGACCTTCTTCAGATTTTTTTAAAAAGTCTTTTTTTCTGTTTGTTCTTCTATCTTAGTGGTATTCAGAGATTTGTCTTCCAGATCACTGGTTCTGCCTTCCATCTCGTCTATTCTACTCCTTTGTCCTTTCAGTGTGTTGTCTATTTCTGATACTCTATTATTGATCGTTTGGACCTCTTTCAGTAGGTTTTGAATTATTTCCAATGCTATATTTATCTTATTTGATTGTTCCTGTAGTGCTTTCCTGACTTCTTCCTTCTTTTTCTCAACTTGATAGTAAAGTATTTTGAACATTTTATAAACATTTTTTTTTAATTCCTTTTCAGGCATTTCCATAGCCTGCCTGCCTTCCAGAATGTAGTCCAGGACTACCTCTAAGTCATTTGTCTCTTACATTTTATCTTGTTTCTGGACATGTGCTGATATTGTTATCTGCTTTTGCTTCTTGGACATGTTTAGTGTTTATCTGTGGCCTTAAAACTTAATTATATTTTTTTATGCTTTCTGATTGCTTCCAGGTAGATGTGATCAGGATGTGGGCTTCCCTCTTCACTCTTCCTATTGCTTAACTCAGAGTAACTTTCACAGGTGTTTTCTGCCTCCCTGTATATTGCAGTTTTTATTGGTTCTTGCCTGGATTTTATTTTTTTATAGAGTGTGATTGTAGCTTGACTATTTGGCTGCAGTTGCTGTCTCTTCTTGGGTAATATATGGAGATAAAGAGTCCCTCATATGTAGAAGGGGGAGCATAAAAGAACAAAACAACAACAGCAAAACAAAACAAAATAAGAAAACAAAAACAAAACCTCCACCAAAACAACAACAACAACAAAAAACACTAGACTGGATACTGTAATCTATAATCGCAGAAAAAGCAGAGGAAGGGGAGAAGAAAAATAAAAAAAATTCTGTAGCATAATATGAGTATGACTTTAATGTCCTTTTTCAGCTTCTTGCCTTCAAAGCTGCCAGAGAGTTTTCAAGATGCCACTGTTGGTTGTTATTCTGTACCTCAAGATTTAATTTAATATTCGGCCTGTTTGTTTTTAAGCACTCTTTCCCTCCTCACCCCCTTGTTCTGGCCTTTTCCATATTAAAAAAACAAAACAAAAACAGTTCAGGGCCGGCTCTTGGGCTGAGTGTATCTGTGAGCATGCGTGGCAGAAGAACCCACCAATGGTGAGGGTGGGGATGTCCACTCGCTCAGGTATCCCCTCTAATCACCAGAATGGAGGTGTACAAACAGGGAGGCCAATGAACAGATGTCAAGTAAAAGAAAATCAGAACAAAGCAAAAGCAACAAAGTGTATTGTCCACCTTTGCTCTGAGGTTCCTGCGGTGTTTTTCCTGTGGTGTTTCTGCTCCCCTGCTTGGTCTTGCCATTTGGTCTCATCCAAGTTGTCAGCTCTGGGCAGTCGAGCCTGGCAGATTAAAAAGTACACATTTTCTTACTTTCGCTACAAGTTCCACTAGCTATAAGCCTTCAAACTTTTAAAATATTTCTACCTATGTGGTTCTAAGTTTTGGAGCTCTGCCCTGAATCTGCTTTGCCTGGTATTCTGTGGTATTATTGCTGATGGCGAACCTCATTGCAGCTCCATCCTAGCCTCCATTAAGCCCCGCCTCTCTGTGATTGTATCAACTATATGGTAGCAATTGCTGTCTCTTCTTGGGTAGTATAGGGAAAGACAGAGTCCCCTATAGTTAAAAGGGGGAAAGGGAACAAGAACAAAACACAACAGAACTAAAGAAAACAAACAAACAAAATAGCAACAGCAAAAAAGCAAGGGAAAAAAACTACCCCCAAAATAAAAAACAAAACAAAACAAAAAACCAGATTGGGTACTGTAGTCTATAATTGTGGAAAAAGGAGATGAGAGAGAGAGAAGAAAGAAAGAAAAAAAAAAATCTGTAACGTAATATATTAGTTATGGGAGTCCTGGCGTGGCACTGTGGGTTAATGTGCCAGACTACAAAGCCGTTTGAACTGTAAAGTTGGCAGTTCAAGCTCACCAGTCGCTCCTTGGAAACCCTATGTTGTTGTTGTTGTGTGCCATCGAGTCGGCTCCGACCCATAGCGACCCTGTATAGGGTTTCCGAGGGTGTAAATCCTTACGGGAGTAGAAAGCCTCATCTTTCTCCCACGGAGCATCTGGTAGTTTCGAACCGCTGACCTTAAGGTTCGCAGCCCGATTCGTAACCACTACGCTGCCAGAGCTCCTTGGAAACCCTATACAGGGTCATTATGGGTCGGAACTGACTCGACAGCGCTTAACAACAACAACAACAATATGAAATGACTTTAATATCCTCTTTCAGCTTCTTGCCTTCAAGGCTGTCTGATAAATTTCAAGATCCACTGTTGGTTGTTATGCTGTACCTCAGGATTTAATTTTTGGCCTGTTTTGTTTTCAAACTCTCTCCCTCTCCACACCACCTGATCTGGCCTTTACCCTATTAATAAACAGTTCATGGCTGACTGTGGCCATTTTGAGCTGCCTGCTTGTAGCATAGTGGTTACAAACTGGGTAAGCCCAAGGTTGGCAGCTCAAAACCGCTAGCTGTTCCACAGGAGAAAGACTAGGCCCTCTGCTCCAGCAAAGATTCACAGCCTCGGAAATCCTGTACAGGGTCACTATGAGCCAGAACCGACTCCAAGGCACTCAACAAGCAAGAAATCCCCTGCTAATTTATAAAAATAAATTTTACATCTATATTCATGAGCAACCCCACATATCTGTCAGTTTGATCTTCTGTGGTGACTTGTGTTTTGCTCTGATGCTGGAACTATGCCACTAGTGTTCAAATACTAGCTGGCTCACTCCTGGTGTACGAGTTTCAGTGGAGCTCCCAGACTAAGAATAGACTAAAAGAAGGAATAGGTGGTTCAGTTCTGAGGGATCAGTTCTTGAAAACTTTATGCATAACAATGAAACCTTGTCTGATATAGTGCCAGAAGATGGGTCCCTAAGGTTGAAAGACACTCAAAATACTACCAAAGAAAAGCTGCCTCCTCAAAATAATTGTTGTTGGTAAGTGCTGTAGAGTTGGTTGCCACTCACTGTGACCTTGTATAAGGTTTCTGAGGGGTGACTGGTGGGTATGAACCAATAATTTTTTTTTTAAGTTTTTATTATGAATTATGTGTGTTTACATAGGAGAACAACAGTTTTACATTCATCCTATCATATTTCATCTCATTGCAATGATTACAATCCCTGCCATGCATAATCAAATAACCAAAGGGTACACCCCACAGGCCTGCCCACTGGCCATCAGCACACAGCCCCTCTCCCTCCCTGAGTCTATTGTCCCCAGCCACTCCATTCTGTCCATGTCATCGTCTCCATCTCCATTTCTGGTGTCACTGCTTTTCTGGGTAGGATCCCACACTCCACTCTTCTCACTTGATGGTCCCAAGGACCTTTGCTCCTGGACCACAAAATCAATCACTCCCCTGCTTTTGTTAAAAAACATCTATCTTTATATTTCCGAACCTCACAGTCAGTCCTGATGGCAATTATTCACTATTGTACCACAAAAGTCTTATCCCCATCTCCTTTCATTAGCCCCATCCCAACAGATTGGAAACCATTAAGTGGAGATTCTACCTTCCCCTGCCCCATCTGGAACTAGGATCCCTCTTGAAAGCTTGTAAGCCAGTCACTTCTTGCCTTTATATCCCCACTTCCCATTTTGGGTAGCCAATGTCTAAGTTGCCCATCCCTTCAACCCTATGTACTGTGGGGGTAGGAGTGATCCTTTCTATAAATATTTGTTCCCTTTTTTGAGCTACTACATCCATAAGTAAGGAGCTCTGGTAGCGTAGTGGTTACGAATCGGGCTGCGAACCTTAAGGTCAGCAGTTCGAAACTACCAGCCGCTCCGCGGGAGAAAGATGAGGCTTTCTACTCCCGTAAAGATTTACACCCTCGGAAACCCTGTACAGGGTCGCTATGGGTCGGAACCGACTCGACGGCACTTAACAACAACAACAACAACATCCATAAGTATAGGTAAAGTGCATCAAATTGTATCGAGTTACTTTTTTTTTTCTCTTTCCTCTTCTAGTCGAGTTCTAATTATCCAACCATTGAAGCCAGGTCAAGTGGGTACTATCATCAAGTATGGGTGTTCTTGTGCATCTCCCCTCACTTTATATCAGCTGGATGCTTCACCCTCCACTCTAGTCCTCTGTGGCCATGTCTCTGCCTCTGGGCCCAGGAATTCTCGGGTCTTGCCATACTGTTGGCCAACCAGACTCCAGGTTCACAGGAGTCTATTGAATGTGGTTGGACTTAGCTCCCAACATCATTGCTGTTTATTCCCCCTCTTCTCCTTATCAGTGACCAACGTGTTCACCAGTCAGAACACATGCCTGCTCGTGTATTCACCTTCAGTCTTAGCCTTGGAGGGAGTTTGCTCTGAGGGGAACTGACCACTTGCCTTGATGGAGCCTAGGTGAACAGCTTGCTTGTTCTTGTAGTAAGCAATCAGACTGCCATTCTTCTTCTTTTTTTTTTTTCCTGCTGGTCTTTCTTTCATGAAGTATCTGTTGTTGTTCTAGCCGCTCCAGGCTGGTCTACTTGTCCTTTCAAGGGGAAATTTTCCACCTCAGAAGATTCTGGATAGGGTTAAGGATTCCACCTATGGTCGTATGCAATGCAAAGGCTCCACAGGAAGCTTCTTTCACTGGGCAACTTCTAGCCCTCTTTAAGGTATTCCAATCAGTTATAGGCTGAAGAGGGACTTAACAAGATTTCTATTGTGATGTTTCTGGATATTCCTTCCTCTCCCTCTCAAGTATCTATTTTACAATAGTAGGCAAGGGAAACTAAGATTCAAAAGGCAGCCAAGCCTCTTAACATCATTCTCCTCTTTTACCCACTCAAACCATGCCACAATCCCTGTATCCCAGAGCCCAGTTGTTTCAAGGTTGTGATACGTCATTTATCTCTGTTCCACCTAGTCCATGCAAATCTGCTTAACTGTTTTCCCATCAGCCTTGTTCTACCATTTCCCTCCCCCTTCTTGTGTATTGCTGCCCCCTGCCCCCAGCACCCAAGCTATCCTGTATCTATTTCCTATCCTGTGCTCTATCTTCCCCTCCCTTCATGCCTCCCATCCTCTCATCCCATACATCCTGGTGATCAGCAAATATATATATATAATTAAAAATCCCCCCCCCCCCTTTTAGGGTGGTGAACCAATAATCTTGTGGCTCACAGTTCAGTGCTTGGCCTATAGTTCCACACCAGGATTCCTCCTAAAAATAGAGTTGACCTTAATGATGTGGATGAAGTTAAGCTTTTGGTATATTCATTTTCTATTGGGTTACAACTCAAAATGAGAAGAAACATCCATTGATAATCAAAATGTGGAATGTACAAAATATGACTCTAGGAAAATTGGAAGTTTTTAAAAATGAAATGGGACCCATAAAGATTGATATCTTAGTCATTAGTAAGCTGAAATTCACTGGTATTGACCTTTTTGAATCTGACAAACACATGGTTTACTATACCAAAAGTAGCTAAGTGAAGCAGAATGCCATCACATTCATCACCAAAAAACATTTCAAGATCTATCTTGAAGTACAATGCTGTCTATGATAAGATAATATCCATAAACCTATAAGAAAGACTAGTTAATACAACTATTATTCAGATTTATGTACCAACTACTAAAGTCAGTGATGAAGAAATTGAAGAATTCTATCAGTCTCTTCAGTCTGAAATTGATCAAATATGCAATCAAGAAGGATTGATAATTACTAATGATTGGAATATAAAAGTTTGAAATAAAGAGCAGGAGTTAGGACATGGAAAATATGGCCTTGGTGATAGAAATGACATGAGATTGCAGGATAGAATTTTGCAAGACCAATGCCTTACTCATTGTAAATTCCTTTTAAAGACAACATAAAAGGTGACTAGGCACACGGAACTCCCCAGATATGGTACACAGGAATCAAAATGACTACATCTGTGGGAAGAGATGATGGAAAAGTGTGATATCATCAGTCAACACAAGGCCAAAACAGAAACCAGCTATGGAACAGACCATCAATTACTCATATGCAAGTTCAGACTGAAGCTGAAGAAAATGAAACAAGTCCAAAAGAATCAAATACAACTCTGAGTATTCATCTCTCCTGAATTTATAGACCACATCAAGAACATATTTGATGCATTGGATACTAATGATTGAAGATCAGAGGAGTTATGGGATGACATTAGGAACATCATACACAGAGAAAACAAAGGTCATTTAAAAGACAAGAAAGAAAAAGATCAAAATGGATGTCAGAAGAGACTCTGAAACTTGTTGTTGAACATAGAAACTTGCTCTTGAACATAAAGCCAGTGGAAGAAATGATGAAGTAAAGGTGTTTAAGAGAAAATTTCAAAGGACAACTGGAGAAGACAAAGTAAAGTATTATAATGAAATATGCAAATGCCTGGAGATAGAAAGCCAAAAGTGGAAGAATATGCTCAGCATTTCTCAAGATGAAAGAACTAAAGAACAAATTCAAACCTTAACTTTTAACTTTGAAGATTCTATGGAATCCTGATATGGATAAGCACTGGACTACTATCCACAAAGTTGACAGTTCAAACCTATCAGCTGTTTCTCAGAAAGCCTGTACAGGTTTGCTATTAGTCAGAACTGACTCAACAACATAAGCAAAATATTGAATGATTCAGAAAGCATCAAAAGAAGATGGAAGTAAGATGCAGTCACTGTACCAAGAAGAATTAGCTGGCATTCAAACATTTAAGGAAGTAGCATATTATTATGAACCAATGACATTGAAGGAAGGAATCTAAAAGGCATTAGAGAAAAAACAAGGCTCCAGAAATTGATGGAATACAAATTGAAATGTTTCAACAAACTGATGCAACACAGCAAGTACTTATTAGTCTATGCAGAGAAATTTGGCAAACAGATATCTGGTCAACTGACTGGAAGACATCCATATTAGTACCCTTTCCAAAGAAAGGTAATCCAACATTAATTATCATTAATGCCACATGCAAGTAAAATTTTGCTGAAGATAATTCAGAAACAGTTGCAAGATCAACCACTCCCCTCCTTTTGTTACAAAACGTCTACCTTTACATTTGCAACCATCAATAGAGAAAAGTGGAGTGCGTGCGGGACCCTATTCAGAGAAGCAGTGATGCCAGAGATGGAGACAGAGATGATGACGTGGAAAGATGGAGTGGCTGGGGACTCTGGACTCAGGGAGGGAGAGGAGCTGTGTGCTGACCACCAGGGGGCAAGCTTGTGGGGTGTACCTTTTGGTTGTTTGAATGGTTATATATTCCTGAGTGCTTCAGTGTACATTAAAAAAAACACACACAACAAAAAACCGAGGGAATGGAAGCAAATGCTGTTGAATGATGATGCATGAAGGGGATTGTAATCATTGTAATGAAATGAAATATGATAGGATGAATGTAAAGCTGATGTTCTCCCATGTAAACTATCACTCAATTCACAATAAAAACTTAAAAATAAATAAGTAAAATAAAAACACTCTAAAAAAAAAAAATCCCCCCAAAACAGTTGCAGCAGTACATTGACAGGGAGCTGCCAGAAATTCAAGCAAGATTCAGAAGAGGATATGGAATGGGGGAAATCAGACGGATCTTGGTTGAAAGCAGAGAATACCAGAAAGATGCTTATTTAGGTTTTATGGACTACACAGAGGCATTGGACTGTGTGAATTATAACAAATTATGGGTAACATTGGGAAGATTGAGAATTTAAGAACATTTAATTCTGTTCATGTGGAACAGGTACATCAATCAAGAGGTTTTCATTAAAACAAAATAAGGGGGTACTACATGATTTTAAAACAGGAAAGGTGTGTACCAGAGTTGTATTTTTTCAATATATTTATTCACTCTGTATGGTGAGCAATTAATTCAAGAAGCTGAACTATATGAAGAAAATGGAGAATAATGATTAGAAGAAAGTTCATTAACAACCTGCAATATGCAGAATCTTGCTTGGTGAAAGTAAAGAGGACTTTAAGTACCTGCTCATGAAGATCAAAAACTACAGCCATGTGTTTGAAGTGCAACTCAGTTTAAAGAAAACAAAAACCCTAACAGCTGGACCAATAAATAGCATCATGGTAAATGGAGGAAAAATGAAGTTGTCAAAGTTCATTTTGCATGCACCCATAATCAATGATTGAGAAATCAAAGAACGTATTGTATTGGACAAATCTCATGCAAAGTGTTAAAAACCAAAGATGTTAGTTTGAAGACTAAGGTGCGCCTAACCCAAGTCATGGTATTTTCAATCACCTCATATGCATGTGAAAGTTTACAATGAGTAAGGAAGACCAGATAAGAATTGATGCATTGGAATTATGGTTTTGGGGAAGAATAATAAAAGTACCATGGACTGACAGAAGAGCAAACAAATCTGTTTTGAAAGTAGTACAGTCATAATGTATTGCATTGGGCAAATCTGCTGCACAGAAACTTTTTAAAGTGTTGAAGAGCAGAGATGTCAGCTTGAGGACTAAGGTGCGCCTGAACCAAGCCATGGTATTTTCAATAACCTCATATGCATGTGAAAGCTGGACAGTGAATAAGGAAGATTGTAGAAGAATTGATGTCTTTGAGTTATGGTGTTGGAGGAGAATACTGAAAGTGCCATGGGCTGCCAAAAGAACCAATAGATCTGTTTTTGAAGAAGTGCAGCCAGAGTGCTCCTTGGAGGCCAGGATGGCTAAGCTTCGTCTCTCATACTTTGGACATATTGTCAGGAGGGAACAGTCGCTGGAGAAGGATGTCATGCTGGGTAAAATGGAGGGTCAGAGAAAAAGAGGAAGACCCCCAACGAGATGGCTCAGCCAGGTGGCATCATTGATGGCGTCAAGTGTGGCAGCGGTAGTGAGGTTGGCCCAGGATCAGACATTATTTCGTTCTACTGTGTGTGGGGTCGCTATGAGTCGGTTCTGACTCGATGGCACCTTACAACAACAACAACAACAACAACAATCATAATGATCCTTAGAAACCAGGATGGTGAGACATTTTCTAATGTCTTTAGCAGTGTTATCAGAAGGGGCCAGTCCTTTGAAAAGGGTATCGTCCTTGATAAAGTGGAAGGTTGTAGAGAAAAAGAAAGGCCCCAGCAAGATAGATTGGTACAGTAGCAGCAACAATAGGCTCAAACATAACAATTGTGAGGATGGTGCAAGACTGGGCAGTGTTTTGTTATGAGTCTGAATCTACTTGAACGTACCTAACAACAACACGTTCATGAATGAGAATGATTACAATATTCCTTTTTTGTTGAATCCATCATCTTTTGTATTTCCATCTCTCCAATCTTCTTCCCAAAATATATATACTGTTCCTTTTTCTAGTTTACTAATTTTCCTTTCTGCTATAAAATGCATCTGCTGAAATTTTAGTTATTGTGTTTTTAATATCTGGAAATACCCTAGATCTTTCTTAGATATTCTGTCACTTTTATATTTTCTATAGTTATTTTAAAGTTTATGATTTATTTTTTTAAATAGCAAAGCATAGTTATTTTTAAAACTTCATTTTGTAACTCCAAGATCTGACCTGTTGGGTATATTTTTGCTATCTGTGGTAGAAGTTCCTTGTGTTGTTCTTTAAAAGTGCTGTTGAATTGGTTCTGACTAATACTGACCTATGCAGAACAGAACGAAACACTGCCCAATCCTGTACCATCTTCACAATCACTGTTACATTTCAGTCCAGTGCTGCTACCACTGTGCCAATCCATCTCATTGGAGGTCTTCCTCTTTTTCACTGACCCTCCACTTTACCAAGCATGATGTCTTTCTCCAAGGACTGGTCTCTTTTGAAAATATGTTTGAGAAATGAAGTCTTGCCATCCTTCCTTCTAAGGAGCATTATGGCAGTACTTTCAACACAGATTTGTTTGATCTTCTGGCAGTTCATGGTACTTGTAATATTCTCCTCCAACATCATGACTCAAATGCATCGATCCTTCTGAAGTTTACTTTATTCATTGTCCTTCTTTCGCATGTGTATGAGGCTAATTGAAAATATCATGACTTGGGTCAGGCTTACCTTAGTCCTCAAACTGATTGTTCTTGAAAGTTTTAAAGAGGTATGGTGCATCAGATTTGTCTAAGGCAATAATTCATTTAATTTTTTGACTGCTGCTTCCTTGAGTGTTGATTGTGGATCCAAGTAAAATGATGTCTTTGACAACTTCAATCTTTTCTCCATTTATCATAATGTTATCCAGTGTTGAGGATTTTTGTTTTCTTTACATTAAGGTGCAACCCATACTGAAGGCTATAATCTTTTATCTTCATCAGTATTTTAAGTCCTCTTCACTTTCAGAAAGTCAGATTGTATCATCTACATATCACAAGTTGTTAATGAGTCTTCCACCAATCTTGGTACTACATTCTTCTTCATACAATCTAGTTTATCAGATTATTTGCTCAGCAGATAGACTGAGTAAGTATGGTGAAAGAATATAACACTAGCACACACCTTTACTGATTTTAAACCATTCAGTGTTCCCTTGTTCTTTTCCAACAATTGCTTCTTGGTTTTTGTACAGCTTCCTCATGAATACAATTAAGTGATATGGAATACCAGTTCTTTGCAATGTTATCCTTAGCTTGTCATGATCAACACAGTTAAAAGCCTTTGCATAGTCAATAAGGCACAGGTAAACATCTTTCTGGTCCTCTCAGTTTTCAGCCAAGATCCACCTGATATAAGCAATTATATTCCTTTTTCCATGTCCCTCAAATGCCCCAAGGTCCCCACAACTGCTATTTAGCCCATTCTAACAGAAGTCTGCTGGTCTTGAGTGTGGCACCAAATTTAACACTGAGATGACAGACTGCTTTGGAATCATCCGTGGCAATCGACAAAACCAAGTTTGCCTTTGGATGTTCCCTGGCAACTTTCATCAACTCGACTTCGCTATCAAAAGTCATCATCTGAACTCCATTATTGGCAGCATACTTAATTTGAGATACTTGTTTACAATGATTTGCACAGATTCTTCTCTCCGATGGCACAACGAGACTTAGCACCAATTGTATTTCCGTCTTGCTAGCTCTGGTAGCGTAGTGGTTACGAATCGGGCTGCGAACCCTAAGGTCAGCAGTTCGAAACTACCAGCCGCTCCGCGGGAGAAAGATGAGGCTTTCTACTCCCGTAAAGATTTACACCCTCGGAAACCCTGTACAGGGTCGCTATGGGTCGGAACCGACTCGATGGCACTTAACAACAACAACAACAGCACAGTCAAAGCCTGTCCTGATGGCAGCTAGAGTCTTCACTATGGATCTGCTATCATTGCATTTGACTGCATAAAAGGGGGTGACGTGGGGAAGACCTTTTAACCATCTTAGATGCTTCTTTAAGATGTCTCCAAGGTCCACAACATAGAAAGCATCTTTATCATCTGAAGACGAGACTTCATTAATTTTTTTGGTCCAGAATGTCCTTGGCAGTAAAAACTTCATCAAGGAAATAACAGTCAAACTCTTCATTACTAAAATTGGTCATGGTTTCTCGATGTTCCTCTGAAAAACACCAAAATGGAAAACTAAGAGACAGAATTTCCAGATTTTCACAAAGGCAATTCTCCAGGAATTCCAAACAGCACTGAATAATAAGCTTGTACCTTTGGTGCAGCAGTGAAAACGTTCTTAGTGCGCACGGATGGACCCCATGGGGGGGCCGCAGGGAAAGGGCAGAAGAGCGGCTTGGCAGCTCCTGGCGCTGTCCACTGTTCCTGTCGCCCCTAGCTCCCTCCCACCAGAGGACCTCCGGCCCAAGGTGGTGCTGGAGCTGCTGGCAGAGGGGCTGGAGGGGACTGACCACAACTTGCTTGTAACAGTCGGTCTGCCTATATTGTTTTGTATTTTTCCTGTAGGTCTTTCTTTCAAGAAGTATCTTCTGCTCTTCTAGCCACTCCAGGCTGGTCTGCTTGTCCTTTCAAGTGAAAAATTCCCATCTCTGAAGATCTGGATGTGGTTTAGGCTTTCACCTATAGTCTTATGTTTTGCAAAGGCTCCACAGGAAGCCTCCTTCACTCAGTACGCTATAGCCCCATTTTAGGTATTCCAATCAGTTATAGGCAGAAGATGGACTTACAAGCTCTCTATGGTGATGTTTCTGGCTATTCCTTTCTCTCCCCCTCCAGTGTCTATTTTATAATATTATGCAAGGAAAGATATTTTCCTTTTCTGATTACAACATTGACTCTGGAGTTTTCTCTTTGTCTCATTGTGGGTTTTGTTTGTATTTTTCTGTTGCTAATGAGTCTTTGTGTGTGAAGCTGTAGGACAAGCAGTGGTAGTTCACACTCACCAGCTGCTCCTCAGAAACTCAATACAGGGTGACTATGCATCAGAACCTAACAACTTGACAGCATTTAGCAACACAACAACAAAAAGGCTAAGAACTGTTTGATATATATATTGATTATTTGTACTTCCTCATTTGTAAGGTAAGTATTCAAATATTTTGCTATTATTTAGAGCTTTGAGTGATTTCTCTACCTTAAGTATATGAAAATATTCTGACATATTCCAGTTCCAAAGCTTAGTCTTTCTCATTTTGGTATTTCATAGACTTGGAATTGCTTTAATGAATTGCTGTGGTGAAACATAGATCACATTTTATTCTTTTTGTACTAATTGTGAATTCTTTCTTTCTCTCTCTCAAATATATGTGTGTGTGTGTATACGTGAGGGCTAGTCGAAAGGTATTGCTACAAAATCATGTTAAGTGCCCCCAAATCAGTTCTGACTCATAGTGACCCTATATAGGGTTTCCAAGGCTGAAAATCTTTGTAGGAACAGAAAGTGTCATCTTTTCCCTTGCAGAATGGCAGATGGATTAGAACTGTTGACCTTGTGATTATCCTACAGAGTTTCTCAACACATCCTCCATCTAGGTCTATGTACCTCTGATGGCAGTATTTCCATCTCTGGAATAACAATTCCCAGAAGAATTCTGGACTCTTCAATTTATACCACATCAAGACAGCAGTTTTGGCATCTTCAAGGCATTTAAATCATGTTCAATGATCTTTGAATTTTAAGAACAAAGGTAAATCTGAGGGGTCAAGGTTAGGTCTATAGGGTGGATGGGACAAAGGTTCTCAAGGAAATTCTCATATAAAGTCCTTACTGAAGGCTGTGGTCTTGATCTTCATCAGTAAATACTTTAAGTCTTCTTCACTTTCAGAAAACAAGGTTGTATCATCTGCATATCGCAGGTTGTTAATGAGTCTTCCTCCAATCCTGGTGCCACATTTTTCTTCATATAACCCAGCTTCTTGAATTATGAGCTCGGCATACAGAATGAATAAGTATGGTGAAAGAATACAACCCTGACACACACATTTGTTAATTTTAAACCATTCAGCATTCCCTTGTTCTGTCCAAACAACTGGCTCTTGGTCTATGCACAGGTTCCTCATGAGCATAATTGTTTCAGAATGCTCATTCTCTGCAATGTTGTCCATAGTTTATCGTAATCCACACAATTAAAAGCCTTTGCATAGTAAATAATGCACAGATAAACATCTTTCTGGTATTCTCTGCTTTTAGCCAAGATCCATAAGCAATGATATCCTTTGTTCCACAACATCGCCTGAATCCAGCTTGAGCCTCTGGCAGTTCTCTCTCAATATAAGTTTGCAGCCATTTTTTGATTATCTTTAGCAAAATTTTACTTGTATGAGATATTAATTATATTGTGTGATGAATTCTGCATTCTGTTGGTTCACCTCTCTTTGGAATGGGTACAAATATGAATCCCTTTCAGTCAGTTGGCCAGGTAGTTGTCTTCCAAATTTTGTGGCATAGATACGTGAGGGCTTCCAGTGCTTCATCAGTTGTTGAAAGATTTCAATTTGTATTCCATCAATTCCTGGAGCCATCTTCTTTGCCAATGCCTTCAATGTCTCTTGGACTTCTTTCTTCATATGCCATCTCTTGAAATGGTTGAACATTGGCCATTTCTTTATGATACAGTGACTCTATGTATTCCTTCCATCTTCTTTTGATGTTTTCTGCCTCATTCAATATTTGCCCATAGAATCCTTCAATATTTCAAGTTGAGGCCTGATTTTTTTCTTCAGTTCCCTCAGCTTGAGAAATGATGAGTGTGTTCTTCCCTTTAGGTTTTCTAATTCCAGGTCTTTAGACATTTTATTATATTTTACTTTGTCTTCTGTAGCTAACCTTTAAAATTTTCTGTTTGGCTCTTGTACTTCCTCATTTCTTCTTTTGCTTTAGCATCTGTACTCTGGAGAGCAAGTTTCAGAGTCTTTTCTGATATCCATTTTGGTCTTTTCCTTCTTTCTTGTCTTCTTAATGACCTCTTGCTTTCTTCCTGTATGCTGTTTTTGATGTCATCACACAACTCTTCTGGACTTTGGTCTTTATTGTCTAATACATCAAATCTGTTCTTCAGATGATTGCCAAATTCAGATGGGGTATGATCAAGATCATGTTTTGGCTCTCGTGGACTTGCTTCAATTTTCTTCAGCTTCGCCCTGAACTTACATATAAACAATTGATGGTCTGTTCCACAGTCTGACCCTGACCGTGTTTTAGCTTGTGATATGGAGCTTTACCACCATCTCTTTCCACAGATGTAGTTAATTTGATTTCTGTGAATTCCATCTGGTGAGGTCCATGTGTATAGTCATCTTTTATGTTGTTTTAAAAATATATATTTGCAATGAAGAAGTCATTGGTCTTGCAAAATTCTATCATGTGATCTCCAACATCATTTCTATCAACAAGGCCAATTTTCCAATGACTGATCCTTCCCCTTTGTTTCCAACCTTTGCATTCCATTCACTAGTAATTATCAATACATCTTGATTTCATGTTTGATCAGTTTCAGATTGAAGAAGTTGTTAGAATTTATCAATGTCATCATCACTGACTTTTGTGGTTGGTGTGTAAATTTGAATAATAGTGGTATTAACTGGTCTTCTTTAAAGGCATATGGATATTTTCTTATCACAAACAGAATTGTACTTCAAGATAGATTTTAGTATGTTCTTTTTGATGATGAATGTGATGCCTTTCCTCTTCAATTTGTCATCCCTGGCATAGTGAACCATGTGATAGTCAGATTCAAAATGGCCAATACCAGTCCATTTCAGCTCACTAATGCTTAGTATATTGCTGTCTATTTGATTTTTGTCAGTTTCCAATTTTCCTAGATTCATACTTTGTACATTCCATGTTCTGTTTATTAGTGGATACTTACAGCTATTTCTCTTCATTTTGAGTTGTACCCCACCTGTAAATAAAGGTCCTAAAGACTTTACTACATTCGTGTTGTAATGGTCAGCTGTAGTGTAAGGAGGCAAATCTTCCCTAGTCATGTTTTGAGTACCTTCCAACCTGAGGGGCTCATATTCTGACACTATATCTGACAATAGTCTGGTGCTCTTCATCATTTGTTTTTCCCCTTTTGAGCAGATTCTTTTTCTTAGTCTTTTACAATAATGGTCCTATGAAGTATTTCTCCTTTTGTGACTGAATTATTTCACTCAGCATAATGTCCTCAAGGTTCATCCATGTTATGCGGTGGCTTGCAGCTTCCTTGTTGTTCTTTAAGCTAGCATAGTATTCCATTTTGTGTATGTTCCACAATTTGTTTAGTCATTCTTCCACTGATGGACACTTAGGCTGTCTCCATTTTTTTGCAATTGTAAATAGTGCTGCTACAACCATTGGTGTGCATATATCTATTCATGTTATGGCTCGTATTTATTGTGGCTAAATACCAAGTAGAGGAATTGCTGGATCATAAGGAATTTCTATCTCCAACCTTCTGAGGAAATGCCATAGTACTTTTCAGAGAGGTTGGACCATTTTGCAATTCCACCAACAATGTAGGAGGGTCCCAGTCTCTCTGCATTCCTGCCAGCATTTATTGCCCTCTACTTTTTTTTATCTTTGCTGTTATTGCTGGTGTGAGATGATAGCTTATTGTTGTTTTGATTTGCATCTTTCTGATGGCTAGTGATCGTGAACATTTCTTCATATGTTTGTTGGCTGCCCAGATCTCCTCCTTTATGAAGTATCTGTTCATGTGCCCATTTTTTAATTGGATTATTTGTCTTTTTCTTGTAAAGGCATTGTAGTTTCCAATATATTTTAGAAATGAATCCCTTGTCTTATGGGTCATTGCAAAAGACTTTTTCCAGTGCTGTGGGTTCCCTTTTTACTCTTTTGGTGAAGTCTTTTGATGCACATAAGTTTTAAATTTTTAGTATGTCCCAATCATCTATTTTGTCTACTTTTGTTTGTGTAAATTTAAAAATGTTTGGTAGTCTGTGTAGGCCCTGAATTAGAGCCCTCATATTTGTCCCTATTTTTTCATTGATGACCTTCATAATTTTGGGATTTACATTTAGGTCTTTAATCAATGCTGAGTTGGTTTTTGTATGGGTGTGAGGTAAAGATCTTGTTTCAATCTTTTGTATATTGCTTTCCAGTTCTGCCAGCACCATCTGTTAAAGAGACTATCTCCTCCCCATGCAATATACCTAGGTACTATGTCAAAAATCAGCTGGCTGTATGTGGATGGGTTAAT
>NW_006408603.1:6849094-6850289 GCF_000296735.1 Chrysochloris asiatica
CAATATACCTAGGTACTATGTCAAAAATCAGCTGGCTGTATGTGGATGGGTTAATGTCTTTTTTATTATTTTAAAAAATTTTTATTTATCAATTATTTAATGAGGTTCTTTCTTTGCAAGAAATCTAGAATACTAATTTGTGAGGATAAATTCCATTTGTGACAGCAAACACAGCATGCAGGTAACCTTGGAGCTGGGGAATGGTTTTGATTTTTGGCATAATTTGGGAGTCCACAGCTTTCTGATCCACTTTGCGCTGCTCTGTAATCTCAGTGTCGAAGATCTTGCCTTCTTGGTGTCTGGGCTTCCACAGCTTCGTCTTCTTAAAGTAAGCATCCGTCAGATGTTTGGGGATCTTCACACCACTGATATCAATTTTGGTGGAGGTGGCAATGACAAATTTCTGGTGTGTTCGATGCAGAGGAACTCAATTGAGGGACAGAGGCCCAGTCACAAGGAGCAAACTACTGGCCAGCTGCTTCAGGAAAACCACTCTCTTGCCTCGATGGCACCCAGTGAAGATGATCAGAATGGTCCCAGAAGTGATGTTGGACCACAGTCTTCTGACATGTTGACTGAAGGGTTTTTTGCCGTGGCTCAACAGTTTCTTAGGCACATCTTCAGTTGGGTAATACCTAGGCATTTTGTGCAGTTTAACCACTCGGGTACCATTCTTGACACCACCTACTGGCTTTGTGACAGTAGCAAGAACCTTCTCCTTCTTCTTTTCAACCCTGTATTTAGCAGCTGAATACTTCCTCTTGTACATGGCCTTTCTAGAATACATGGCCGATCAGGAATACCTGCCAATTCCTTGGACTAGGACATGATTTTGGCTGCAGTGCAGCTTCCCCTGTTTGGGTTTTTGCCCTTGAGGTTAGTCTTCTTAGCTTTGCCACTGGCATTTGCTTTTTTGACTTCAGGCTTCTTCACCTTGGTAGCTGGCTTTGCATCCTTTTCACCCGCCATCTTGCAAGATGGGAAAGAGAATGGGTTAATTTCTTGATTCTCAATTCTGTTCCATTGATCAATATATCTTTCATTGCACCAGTACCAGGCTGTTTTGACCAATGTAGCCACGTAGCAAAATTTGAAATCGGGGAGTGAGAGACCTCCAACCTTGTTCCTCTTCTTAAGCAGTGCTTTGCTTATCCTGGGTCTCTTTCCTTTCCATATAAAGTTTGTAATTGTCTTT
>NW_006408603.1:6850762-6852628 GCF_000296735.1 Chrysochloris asiatica
GTCTGCAAATAGAGAGAGTTTTAAATTTCCTCTTTTCCAATTTGGATGCCTTTAATTTCTCTATCATGCCATATAGCTCTGGCTAAAACTTCCCAAACAATATTGAATAGGAGTGGTGACAAAGGGCACCCTTGTCTGGTTCCCGTTCACAGAGGGAAGACTTTCAATTCCTTTCTATTGAGAGTGATGTAGGCTGTTGGTTTTGTATATATGCTCTTGATTATGTTGCGGAATTTCCCTTCAATTCCTACTTTGTTGAGGGTTTTTATCAGAAATGGATGTTGGTTTGTCAAATGCCGTTTTTGCATCAATCGATATGATCATATGGTTCTTTACCTTTTTCTTATTTATATGGTGGATTATGTTGATTGTTTTCCTGATGTTGAACCATCCTTGCATCCCTTTTATGAAACCCACTTGGTCTTGATGTATTATTTTTTTTGATGTGGTGCTAGATTCTGTTGGCTAGGAATTTGTTGAGAATTTTTGCATCTATGTTCATGATGGATATTGGTCTATAATTTTCTTTCTTAGTGATGTCCTTCCCCAGTTTTGGTGTAAGGGTTATGCTTGCTTCATAAAAAATATTAGGAAATTTTCCATCCTCTTCTATATTTTGGAATAATTTGAGTAGAATTGGTGACAGTTCTTCCCTGAATGTTTGGTAGAATGCGCCTGTGAAGTCATCTGGGTCTGGACTTCTTTTGGTTGGGAGTTTTTTGATGACTTGATCAATTTCTTCTTTTGTTATGGGTCTGTTAAAGTTTTCTACTTCACTCTGTGTAAGTTTAGATAGGTCGTGTTTTTCTGAAAATGTATCCATCTCTTCTAAGTTTTTGAATTTGTTGGAGCACAACTCTTCATACCATTCTGTTATTATCCTTTTGATTTCGTTTGGTTCAGTTATGGCATCACCCATGTGGTTTCTAATGCAAGTTATTTTTGTCCTCTTCCTCTTTTCTTTTGTTAGTTTTTCCAATGATTTGTCAATTTTATTAATCCTTTCAAAGAACCAGCTTCTTGTACTGTTGATTCTTTCTATAGTTTTTTCTGTTTTATATCTCATTTATTTCTGCTCTTATCTTTATTATTTCTTTTCTTTTGGTGACTGTAGGTTCCCTCTGTTGGTCTGTTTCTAATTGTTGGAGATACTCTGTGTTAATTTTGGTTCTTTCTTCTTTTTATTTATTTATTAATGTTTTATTGTGAATTATATGATACTTTACACGGGAGAACATTAGTTTTACATTTATCCTATTGTATATCATTTCATTGCCATGGTTACAATCCCCTCCATGTATCATCAACCAACCAAAGGGTATACCCTACAAGCCTGCCCCCCAGTGGTCAGCACAGTACCCCTCTCCCTCTCTGGGTCTAAAGTCCCAGCTGCTCCATCTCTCCACGTCATTGTATCTGCCTCCGTCTCTGACGTCACTGCTTCTCTGGGTAGGGTCCGGTTCTCCACTCTTCTCCCTTGATGGCCCAGGGACCTCGCCTTCTAGACTGCAAAGTTAATCATTCCCCTCCTTGCCTCCTTGCTACAAAACCTCTACCTTTACATTTCCAACCTTTACAAGCAGTCCTGATAACAATTATTCACTATTGTATCACAAGAGACCTATCTGCATTTCCTTTCACCAGCCAGTAGACAGATTGGATATTACTCAGTCTACCTTCCTCCACACCCTCTGGATCTAGGTTCCCTCTTGAAAACTTGTAAGCCAGTCACTTCTTGCCTTTGTATCCCTCCCACTTTGGGTAACCAATGTCCAAGTTGCCCATCCCTGTTTATTCTGTGTATGGAGTGGGTGGGAATGATCCCTACTATAAAGATTTGTACCCTCTTTTGAGCTACTGCATCCA
>NW_006408603.1:6871528-6874279 GCF_000296735.1 Chrysochloris asiatica
TGGAAACTGTCTCTTTAAATTTCAAGGAGATCTGTGCGTGTGTATAGTAGAACCCTCCAAAGGTGGGACTGAGGTGTCCACTAGATCAGGAACCCTTATGGTCACCAGAATGGAGATGCACAGACAGCAAGGGACCAATAACAGATACCAAAAGAAAAAAATGTCCACACCGTTATCTCTGAGGTTCTGGAAGGTGTCTGTGGCTGCTCTGATCCTTCCTCGCTTGGTCTCACCTAAGATGGTGGTTCCTGGAGCAGCTGAGCATCTTGAATTAGAAATCAATGGATTTCTTGCTTCTGCTACAAATCTCCCTAGCTATAAGCCTTCCAACCTTGTAAATATTCCTTTATATGTGGTTCAGAGTTCTGGGACCATTCCCCTGAGCCTGCTTGGTCCTGTATTCTGTGTTGTTGCTGACAAAGGTCCTTACTGCACTGCCACTCAATCTGCCACCTTGTTTGTCCCTGTATGTTGTATTTGTATTCTCATTTGTTTCTAGGAACTTTGCTAATTTACGTTTAATTTCTTCTTTTACCCAGTCACTTTTCAGCAGAGTGTATTTCAGTTTCCATGTATTCTACTTTATTTCCTTGGTCTTCTTATTGTTAATTTCTATTTTTATAGCATTGTGGTTTAAAAAGATGCTTTGTAGTATTTTCATGTTTGTATATTTATGGAGGCTTGCTTTGTGACCTAACACATAGTCAATTCTAGGGAATGTTCCAGGTGCACTGGAGAAGAATGTATAGTGTGCTGTTGTTGGATTGAATGTTCTGTCCACATCTATGAGGTCAAGTTCGTGATTGTATTGTTTATTTTCTCTGTAATTTTGTTGAGTTCCTTTCTGGTTGTTCTGGCCCTATTTGAAAGTGGCGTATTAAAATCTCCCACTGTAATTGTTGATTTATCTATTTCTTTCTTTGATTCTAGTAAGGTTTGCTTCATATATCTTGGTGCTCTTTCATTGGGAGCGTAGATATTTATTATGGTTATGTCATCTTGCTCAATTCATCCTTTGATCATGAGATAGTGTTCTTCTTTATCTCTTATGCTGGTTTTTGTCTTAAAGTTTACTTTATCGGAGATTAGTATTGCCACTTCTGCTTGTTTATTGTTGCAGTTAGCTTGGTATATATTTTTTCCCATGCTTTAAGTTTTAGTCTGTTTTTGTTTTTGTGTTTAAGGTGTGTCTCTTGCAGGCAGCATATTGAAAGGTCTTCTTTTCTTTTCCATTCTGCCACTCTATGTCTCTTCACTGGTGCATTCAATCCATTGACATTCAATGTAATTATTGATAAGCATGAATTAATTTTGCCATTATGTTACTTTTTTGGTAATGCTATTCATTCCTTTGTTCTTCATGCCTTCTTGTGCTATTTCTTGTTGGTTTCTTCTTAGTTTTCATGTTTGCTTTTTCTGCTTGGAAGTTCATTTTCATGGTAAGTTGTGAAGTATTAATTATAGTCTATTAACTTTTCCCTCCATATAATTCAATCTTTTGTATCATGTAATCTACCTAACCTTCTCACCATCTGGATCTCTGTCCCTACACTTTTCCCTTCTTTGACATTGTTATTATTTTGATCTCCAGTTGACCTCCCATCTCCTTTAATTTCATTGTTGTAATTTTGTTCTGCTCTTGACTCTGCTATCTGTTGTCTGAGTTTCAGTTGGTGTTGCCACGCCCGTGAATCTCTGGTTGTTGTCTGTTCTTGTTGGTTTTCAGTCCAAAGAACTCCCTTTAATATGTCTTGAAGTGCTGGATTGACTTTGACAAAATCTCTTAACTTCTGTTTATACTGGAATGTTTTGATTGTACCATTGTATTTGATTGACAGTTTTGCTGGATATATGATTCTTGGTTGGCAGTTGTTTTCTTTTAGGATTATATATATATATATCCCCATTGCCTTCTTGACTGTGTGGTTTCTGCTGAATAGTCAGAACTTAATCTGATTTGCTTGCCTTTGTAAGTAACATTTCTCTTTTCCTGGCTAATTTTTGGGATTCTCTCCTTGTCTTTGATTTTTGAGAGCTTGATTATTATATGTCTTGATGAGTTTCTTTTGGGGTCTATCCTTCCTGAGGTATGTTCGGTTTCTTGAATATTTTATCTTCTCATATTTCAAGATGTTAGGGAAATTTTCTTCCAGAAGCTCTTCCACTATCTCCTCTGTGGACTTCTCTGATTCTTCTTGTTCTGGAATGCCAATAATACTTCATTGTTCCTCTTCATATTATCCAGCATGAATCTTAGACTCTCTTCTGATGTTTTTATCCTTCTTTCTATTTGCTCTTCCATCTTAGCAGTAGTGAGAGATTTGTGTTCTAGCTCGCTGGTTCTGGCTTCCATCTCTTCAATTCTGCTCCTTTCCCCTTTCATTGTATTGTCCATTTCTGATATTATTATTAATCATCTGGACCTCTTTTTGCAGGTTTTTAATTGTTCCCAATGCTGTATTGCTCTTGTTTGATTGCTCTTATAGTACTTTGCTGACTTCTTCCTTGTTTTCCTCCACCACTTTTTGGAGCATTTGAATTTGTTTCCATATTATTCTTCTGAATTCTTTCTCAGGCAAATCCAAAACCTGCTCTTCCTCTTCTAGAAAGCCTTTGTCTGTCTCCAGCTCATTTGTCTCAGCTACTCTTGCCTGTTTTGGGTTATGTTTTGATATCTTTTGTTGTTTTTTGTTCATCATGTCCAGTAGTTGTGTGGGTTTTTAATGTTTAAATGGATGTTAGTGGTGTGTT
>NW_006408603.1:6874379-6891391 GCF_000296735.1 Chrysochloris asiatica
TTCTTTCTCAGGCAAATCCAAAACCTGCTCTTCCTCTTCTAGAAAGCCTTTGTCTGTCTCCAGCTCATTTGTCTCAGCTACTCTTTTTTTTTTTTTTTTGGACATATTTTTATATCTTTTGTTGTTTTTTGTTCATCATTTCTAGTTGTGGAATTTTAATGTTTGAATGGATGTTAGTTGCTGTGTTATGTAAACTTACTGGGTGTCTCCTGGTAGATATGATCAGGAGATAGGCTTTCCTTTTTGCATGTGATGCTTAGCAGCTTTTATTGACTCTTATCTCACTGGTGGAATATTATGGGGCATGCTTGTAGCTTGGCTATATGGCCGCAATTGCTGACTCTTCTTGGGTAATGTAGGGAGAAAAAGCTTCCACCTCCAGGAAAAATGTGTGAACAAAAGGCCCCAAATCAGAAACAATATAAAAACAGAGACAAGAATTACCACTTTGAAATAAAAATAAAACTGTGGCCCACTGTTCAGTTGCCTTACTACATAGGCAGTGTGTGTTTACCATAGAAGCCTCCAGTAGTAGGTGGAGGTGTCCACTCACTCAGGGCCCTCCTCTAGTTGCCACCATAGAGGTGCACAGATAGATATTGAGAAATTAATGGGAGAAAGATTGTTTACTATTTTTGTCTCTGAAGGTCAGTTAGGTATCTGTGTGTGCACAGCGTAATTCTTGAAATAGTGGCGTCTTTTTATGTTGGGGTTTTACAGATTGTTCATATGGTTTGTCTGTGAGGCCAAACCTGCTTTTTTTCTTGCTGGATAGGTGGGAGTAAAGGGTCCCGCATAAGTTAACTTTAGGGCTGGGACCCACAGGCAGAAGTCAAAAGCGGCAGCCAAAGAATTTGCCCTTGAACAGATGGGTCTCTTTCTCTCTGTGCCATAGAATGCTGTGGTATCAACGCCGGACTTTTTTTGGGGTGTGTACCCACCCACATGAAGGTGTCCAGCCTGGGCAAAGAATGCTCAACAGGGAAGAGGAGGGAAAAAAATGTGTAGAATCCCCCACACCTCCTTTTGCAAATGTCACTGCACTGTTTTTAGTGCCAGTTCCCTGTGCTGGTCTGGCTGTAGCCCCGTCCTCTCACCTCTGCCAACGTGGGATGGCTGCAAAGGAAGTGCCATGTCTTGACCAATTTCTAAATTGTAATATTATCCTTTATACCACGATTTTTCCACTGGTGGTTGTGGGAAACTGATGTCCTGACACTTATTCTAGATCCAGAGCTCTGGTGCTGTTCTGTGATAGTAGCGTCTCTGGGTTTTCAGCCCCTCCCCCACGGACCCTTTCCTACCTGATTCTGCTCTGCTGCCACCAAACCGGAAGTACTACAGTCCATTTTTTCCCCTGTATGTCTCTCCAGTTTTCCTAGCAGTTTTGGGTAGGTCTGCATGTCTTTTCAAATGCAAAGGTAATTTCAAGGTTCTGGGAAAATTCTAACTTGCCCTTTTAGCAAATTAAATCAAGTATAGGCTGGAGATGGGCTTACAAGCTATTATCATAATTCCCAGTATTCATTTCCATCATACATGTATGTCTATTTTACAAAAATAGGACAAACCAATACCCATAAGGCAGTCAAACACATAAACCTTTTAAAAGCACTCAAGTTCAGTCTGTTCTCCACTCTTAGACCAATCCCATTCATATGTACTTGGCCTTTGCCTCTGGCAGGACAGATCCCATAGTCCCTGGTCTCCTATCAGTCATCCTGTTTAACTATCATGACATCTGCTTTAGACAACTCCAGAAGCTGCTTTTCTCCCCTCAGCTTAAGAATTTTATCTCTTACTTTCCTTTCAGTCATTTCAGGTAGCAAAAAACAAAATGACCATCTAAAACTCAAAACTTACACTTCTCATGACCCTTTGTTCTTTCCCTTACAAAATCTCATGCTTCCATGATTCTAGAGCTATTGCAATGAATCCCACTTCTGACACCAACTATTTAAACCATGCCTGACTTTCTTGGACTCCACAAGGGGGAAAGAGAATCAAACTCAAAATTGGCCCAAGTCTGATTCCTATGAAATGAAGGTCAGACATGCTTCCAATGCATATCGATGCCTTTTAAATGTGTCAGACTTGAGAACCAATTTAGATAACCCATTCTTGTGATTTTGTTTCTCTAGAACCCAAGCTCTCAGTACCATTTTTCTTAGGCAGGTCTTATAGAGGAAACAAAACTAGTGAAACTTATATATGTATATATCTAAAGAAAGATTGATATCAAGGAAATGGCTTATAATTCTAGAATCCCAGGTCCCCAGGGGAAGAGAGCTAGCCTTTCCCACATTTCCATTATATTAGGAGCAAGCCACCATCCCCTCAATTGATTGGAAACATACTTGCAATTGATTGGCTAGTCATAGCCACTCATCATACAGTTAACTATGCCTGTATAAATTTCTTCACCATGGATAACCCATATCTCAACTTCCAAACCACTGGGAATCCTGGCCCAGTCAAGTTGACACAAAACCTTGACTATTACACTTACCCTTGTATATATACACATGTTTCTGGTTTCATTTCTATAGATAATCCAGTCTAAGGCAGCACATAGTCTCTCTTCCTTCTCCCTAGAAGTGTTTGTGTAATATTGGAATAATTTCTCACTTGAATATTTGATACAACTTAACAGTGAAGGCATCTTACCCTGGTGTGTTCAAGAATAAATTTTTGATTATTGACTCACTTAAAAAGTGAGCTTATAAATTTTAGAGATTAGTCCCTGGTTTGATATGTCATTGATAAAAAAAAATTTTTCCCCCCATTCTGTAGGTTCTTTTTTTAAGGAATCCTGGTATCATAATGGATTATGATCTTGGCTGCTAAATGCAAGGTCAGCAGTTTGAATCTATCAGTCACTTTGCAGGAGAATGATGAATGAGATTTTCAGAAACCTTATGCAGGGTCATTATGAATTGGAAACAGTTAAGAACCACCATCAAGTTCTCTTTTTACTCTTTGGTGGAGTCTTTTGATGTGCATTGTTGTTGTTAATTGCCATTGAGTCGATTCTGAGGAGTAACTGGTGAGCTTGATCAACCAACCTTGCAGTTCAAACCACTTTGCAGTCCAGTACATTAACCCACAACACCACACCAGGACTCTCGCTCTCTCTCATATATATATAGTTGTTGTTATGTGCCATCGAGTTGGTTCCGACCCATAGCGACTCTGTACAGGGTTTCTGAGACTGTAAACCTTTACGGGAGCAGAAAGCCTCCTCTTTCTCCCATGGAGCGGCTGGTAGTTTCCAACTACTGACCTTAAGGTTCGCAGCACGATTCATAACCACTACGCTACCAGCGCTCCTACATTCTACATATATATTTATATGCACTACAAATATATCCATTAATATAGTAGAGCACACAGAGGACAAAGTTTTGAAAACTTCTTAGCCATATATTTTGAGGGAATGAATTGCTGACCATGGGAGCTCAGGGCCATAGTATTGGGGGATATCAAGTTTAATTGGCAAAATATACTCCACAAAGAAAATATTCTACATCCTATTTTGGTGAGTAGTGAATGGGATAATTAAAGCTTGTGAATGGCTATCTAAGGTGCAATTGTTGATCATCCATCTGGAGCAAAGAAGACTGAAAAAAAAATCAAGACACAAGGAAATAATTAGTCCAAAGAACTAATGTACCTCACGAACCCCAGATCCCACAACTCTTTGACTAGAAGAACTTGATGGTGCCTGGCTACCAATGTTGATCTGTCTGAAAAGAATCACAAAATAGATGGTCCTGGGTTGAATGGGACAAAATTGTAGAACAAAACTCAAAATCATAAAAAAAAAAAAAAAAAAAAAAGACCATGCTTACTGGTCTGAAAGAGATTGATGGAGTCCCTGAGATACCCTTTGTAGGAATGAAGTGCAAATACTCCAAAATATCCATCCCAATGTCAACCTAGACCATATCTCCTATCCCTTCTCCTTGCTCCTGTTACACATCCGAAACTCTTGGTTCTCATGGTTTAATTATACATGGGCTAGGAAGGAACAGATAGCCTCCTCTTCCTGCTATCCATACCAAAACTCTGTTCCCTCGGAAGGGACAGAAAACCCAGCACCTTGTGGTTTTCCTGCATTTGTCATGTTATCACATACCACCCTTAACTGCACTGATGCATGAAGCTTACATACCCTATGATATAAAAAGACCCTATCCTACACCCCTCATGGAAAACTTGACTATCCAGCCAGCTGCCAGTAGAAACACTCATCATGGTTGGAAAGTTTCCATGTTTTTAAACTTTTTCTTTTCTGGAATAAACTAATGTCTATTGGACTGACACCTGGTTGCGTTTTTGGTCTCTTGAAAACCATATACACAGAAGGATTCTCCCTTTTGGGTCAAACCCCCCAAATTTGCAACCCATCAGGAGACTGAAAAACCCAGGACTCCTGAGATGAGATGAGAGGGAAGAGGAAAGCTGCAGGAGGATCATGGGATGATCATTTGCCTCCAAGTGTGGTCTCGTGGCACAGTTGTTAGAAATGTGAGGACCAGCATGTGTGTACCAGGATGCCCTGAAAATGCTGCAAGGATTATTGGAACTACTGCATGGAGTTGGGATCTTTAAGGCTAAGAAGGACACTAGGGCACTGGTTACATGCAAGCCACTACTGAAGTGGGAAGTGGATGTGGCTGTGAGGCTGGAAGCCAGAAGGCTGAAAGATGAATTGCATTGAGAGAGACAGGCATGGATGATACAGGCCAGCACTACCAAGGTTGTGGCCACCCACCTCCAATTTGGTCTAGGGAAAGTCCACCATAGAAATTTGGTCTAGGGAAAGTGACCTTTCCATCAGCGGGTGTGCACCATAATCAGGAAGGCGGATTAGGATCCCAAGAGATATGACATACTGGAATCCTCAACCGAAGGAAGGAGGAGGATTGGAGGCAGGAAACTGAGGTTCCATACCTAGAAGCATGACCAGTCCTAGTTGCCAATATTAAAAAGACCAGCTCTGTCCAGTTGGTGTGGATTCTGCCAATTTTCTGGCCCCTGAGTGGCAACAGGACATCACCATGCAGACCCATACTGTCAGTGAGCTGGTGGAGTTGGCTAATCGATATTGGCAGAGGGGAGAGAGTCTATTGTGGTTTGGCTCCTCCACTTGTGGAATGCTGGGATGGAAGATATAGTATTCACTGGCTTTGAAATGTCCAACGTGGCCTCTGTAGCCACTCACCCCATACTGTGGCAGTGGCTCTATGCTGCATTGAATGAGGCTCAGATAGTATTTCTTTTAGTTTGGATTATAGCTGCCTGTAAGCCTCCTGGTTGCATGAGGAATACATACCAGACTTCCCAACACTCAGGATAGCTATAGAGGAGTAATAGGGAGTGATTAGAGAGCTGGGGATGAAGCACATTGTGTATGCAGAGCATTATCAGGGCTCCAAAAATGAGCTGCTAACAGACAACATGAAAGATGTTACTTTAAAATCAGCTCCTAAACAGTGGTATGGATTTCTGGTGTCTATATTGAGCCCTATAGTGGGACAGCTAGTGGCCCAGGCTTCTCAGATTATAGCAGACCTGGAGGAGATAGAGAAGCTCTCAGATGGGATGTCTGAGCTGTTGGAATGCAAGAGGAAGGCGAGTGATCAAGTTAAGGCAGAAAACAGAGGAAGCCTTGTTTGCATTACCAGGAAGCAATTGTGGATTGACTTGCTTGCTACTGGAACCCCACAAGAAAAAATTGACAGGTAGCCAAATACAGTACTAGTGAAGCTATGGCAAAATCTTCACCCTAAGCAGCAGTTTGTTAAAGGAAAAGATTCTCAGGAGCCCTCAACCACTAATGCATCCCTGATATGGGAGATGCTAACACCTCTGCATTAGAAGGGGGCCAAGGGTCTCCCTTGCCTTTAATATGAAGACTATTGGGGAGTGAAGGCCACATGTCGTGCTAACCATCCATTGATTTACCAAGAACAAACAGACTGTTTTAGTATTAGTAGATACCAGGGTTGAGAGTACATTAATTTATAAGTTTGTTGCTCAGAACCTATGGAAGTGAGCCAAGAGCCCAGGTGTTCATATGTTCCCCTAAATTAATGATGTCATGTTACGCTGTTAAGGGCTACATGGCATCTTACTCTCCTGTCTATCATGGGGATCTGGAGATAGTGCTTTGTTTAGTACATATTGTTGCTGTGACCTGTAGTTACAACTTTCCAATGATGAGGCTCGAGGGATCCTGCAAAAGACTGGCGATATAAGGGCCATTTAGGGGCATTGGAATGGAGTGTAAGGATAAAGCACAAATGCTCCAAAATGGTCACCTTAATGTTAACCCAAACCGTATCTCCTATCAATTTTCCCTGCTCCTCCTAACCATACTGCAAGTCTTTGTTCTCCTGCTTTAGTTCTACATATGCTAAGAAGGAGCAGACAGTCCTCGCCTCCCGATATGCATATTGAAACTCTTATACATATGCTAGTTAGAGAGTAGAGAACCAGGTACCTTGTGGTTTTCCTGTCTTTTCTGTTTTCTGCATATCACCCTTAACCGTCCTGACACATAAAACTTGTATACCCCCATGATATTAAAAGATCCTAGCCCATGACCCTTATGTGGAAAATCTTGATTGTCCAGCTAGCTGCCAATGGAAACAGCTACTGTTCTCATCCTGATTAGTAAGTTTACTTGTTTGCAAACCATGTCTTTTCTTTTCCATAATAAACTATTGTCTCTCAGACTCACTCCTGGTCACTTTTTTTGGTCTCTTGGCAACCACATACACAAAAGGATTCTCCCTTCAGGATTTAAACCCAAACAGTGTCTGGAGCTAAATTCACCCCCATGGCTCAATTGTCAGTCAATAATAGATATGTCTATAATGTAAAAAATAACACAAAGCAGGTATGCCCTCCTTAGAACAATTAACTATATAAGATCAAAAGGGCGACATTTGCAAAGGTATAAGAATGCAAGAAGGAATAGTAAAGAAGGAGGAAAAGAAACACAGGGAGGAAGTGTAAATAATGCTGTTACATTGAAGTGATTGCATACAATCAATGATAGAAAACAAATATGTATGAGTTGTTGAAGAGAAAAACAGTTTTCTCTGTGAACTCTAACCAAAATCACAATAATTTTTAAAAAATGAATAAATACAAAAATATTTTAAGTGAGTTTATAAGTTATAAGGCTGTAAGTCTATTAAAAATTTCTTTAGTCAGTTTTTTCTAGGAACAGTTTTTATCTAGAACTTATTTGTTTTCCCATAATACTCAGGTTGTTTGGCACAAATTTGTTAGTAATATTTTTTCTGGTTAGTCATTAGGGCTGTTTGCCAAATATATCTTATTCTTTCCTCTATTGGAAATATGGTAGAATTGAACTTCCTAATCTTTTTTTGGATGAGCTATGTGTATTTGACTAGTTTAGGGTAATGAGTTGTGACCCTAAGTGACCCTAATTGACTTGGGCTGGAGCATTTAATTAATGCAAGACACCCAGAACTCCTCTTTCCCTCTGGAAACAACAACAACAACACACCCTATAATTGCTATTCATAAGGTGTTTAGTAGCTAAGCATTCCCAAGTAGTCTACCTCTTCTTCTTCCTACTCTGTCTTACTCTGGAAGCTCTAATGAAACCTATCTAACTACATGGGTGACCCTGCTGGTATTCAAAATATCAGTGGCATACTTCCAGCATCACAGCAACATAAAAGCCACCACAGTATGGCAAACTGACAGAGGAGTGGTAGTTTTGGTAGGTAGTGCATTTCTAGATATTTGTCCATTTCTTATAGATTTTCATTTTGGGGGAGTACAATGCTTCATACTATTCTGTTACCATTTTTATTTCCATTGGTTCTGCTGTGACATCACCTATATAATTTCTGATTTGTATTTGCTACATCTGTTCTTTTTTGTTAGATTTGCCCATTTTATTCATATTAACAAAGTGCCAAATTCTTTTTTTATTGATCATTTCTATTGTTTTTCTGTATTTTTTTTTCAATCACTTCTGCTTTAATCTTTACAATTTCTTTACTTCTGGTGGAAGTTGGCTTGCTTGACTGCTTTTTTTCTAACTGTTGGAGATGTTAAGATGTTGATTTTGTCTATTTCTTCTTTTTGGGTGTGCTCATTTATTGCTATAAATTGTCCTCTGAATTATGTTTCTGCTGTGTTTCAAAGGTTTTAGTATATTATGGCTTTTGTTCTCATTTGATTCAAGGAATTTAAAAATTTTGTTCATTACCCAACAGCTTTTAAGCACAGTGTTATTCAATTTTCATGTATTTTATTTTCCCCCTTGATCTTCCTATTGTTGATTTTTTATTCCATGGTATTGTGATCTAAAAAGATGCTTTGTAGTTTTTCAAAATTTTAAAATGTGATTTATTCTGTAGAATGTACCAAGTGCACTGGAAGAGAATGTATATTGTGCTGTTACTGGGTTGAATGCTCTGTATAAGTCTGTGAGGTTATGTTGGTTGATTGTGTTTTACTCTTCTGTTTATTTGTTGATTTCTTTCTAATTGTTCTGTGTTCCAGTGAAAGCGATGTATTAAAAAAATCCTATATTATTGTCTTTTTCTTTCTTAAATTCCATTAGAGCTTAATTTATGCATTTTGAGACATCTTTCATTAGATGTAAAGATATTTATGATGATTATGGTCTCTTGTTCAACTGACCCTTTAATCATGATACAATGTCTTTCTTTGTATCTTATACTGGTTTTTTACTTAAAGTCTATTTTTTCAGAAATTAATATTGCCATTGTTCATTTTTTATTGTTGTTGTTTGATATTTTTTTCCCCATCCTTTGATTTCTGGTCTATTTTTTTATTTAAACTTTTATTGTGATTTTATTAACAGTTTATATGGGAGAATAATATTGATTTTGCATTCAACTTATATTTTGTTTCATTGCAATGATTATAATCCCCTCCATGCATCATTAACAGTATTTGCTTCTATACCTTCTGTTTTTTTGTTTTGTTTTCTTAAATGTACATAAAATTATGCAGGACATATATAATAGTTTAAACAACCAAAGGGCACATTCTGCAAGCCAGTCTTCTGGCCACCAGCACACAGACTTTCTCTTCTCATGAGTGTAGAGATCTCAGCTGCTTTATCTCTTCATGCCATCACCTCTGCCTCTGTCTCTAGTGTTACTGCCTCTCTTGTTAGGGTCCCACATTCCTCTCATGCTCTTCTATATTGATGGTCCTAGGGTCCTCTGTTCCTAGAGTGTAAGATTAACTACCCTCCTTTTGCTACACAACTTCTACCTTTATAGTTGTGGCAATCACAATTAGTCATGGTAACAATTACTCACTATTGAATCAAATGAATCCTATCCCCATCTCCTTTCACCAGACCCATCTAGATAAGATGAAAACTATTCAGTGGGGATTTCTACCTTCCCACACACACTCTGAAACTAAACTCCCTCTTGAAAATTTGTAAGCCAGTCACTTCATGCCTTTATAGCCCTCCTCATTTTAGGAGGTCAGTGTCTAAGCTGCCTGCCCTATCAACCCTGTATACAGAGGGAATAGGCTTGATTCTTGATGTGATGACTCCTTCCCTCTCAGTTGATATTTTGAGTTACTACATCTCTGGCCTATTTTTAACTTTATAAACTGTGTCTGTTGTAGACAGTATATTGGAGGATTTTGTTTTCTGATCTATTCTTCTACTCTCAAGAGGTTGAGACTGGTGCATTTAGTTAATTTACATTCAATGTAATTATTGATAAGTATGAATTAATTGCTGTCATTATGCTCTGTGTGTGTTTTTGTGGAGCTTCTGGTTTCTTTGTTACACATAGTTTTCTGTACTGAGTATTTTTGTGTGGATATTCTTGTCATTGTCTTAATTTCTGTTGTTTTAATGTTTACTAAATCTTTACCACCTCTTGTCTGTCAGTTTGCCATACAATGATACTTTGTCATACTGTGGCTTGCAGGTTCATGTGATTCTGGAAGCAATGCCACTGGTATTTTAAATTCCAGCAGGGTCACTCCTAGTGAACAGGTTTCAGATGCACATCCAGATGAAGACAGACTAGGAAGAAGGAGAGTTGGACTAGTTCTGAATATTTAGTCACTGAAAACATTATGAATAGCAGTGGAACACTGTCAGATAGCACCAGAATATTGGATATTGAAGCATGGTGAAGAGCATCAGATTATTGTCAGATACAAGGCTGGAAAATGCATCTCTCAGGTTCAAAAGCACTCAAAAAGTGACTGGAACAGAACTGCCTCCTCAAAGTAGAGTTTATGGCAATGATGTGAATAGAGTAAAGCTTTCAGGACCTTCATTTGCTGATGGGCACAACTCAAAAGGAGGAGAAAAAGTTGTAAACATCCATTAATAATTATAATATAGGCTGCATGATGTATGAATATAATAAAACTGAAAGTTGTTAAAACTGAAATGGAACACATAAACATTGATATCTAGGCATTAATGAGCTGAAATGGACTGATACTGGCCATTTTGAATCCAACAATCATGTGGCTTACTATGCCAGAATGACAAATTAAAGAGGAAAGGCATATCATTCATCATCAAAAAGAACATTTTATCATATGTCTTGAAGTATAATGTTGTCTATGAAAAGATAGTATCCATATGCGTACCAGGAAGACCAGTTAATATAAATAATCAAATTTATGCACCAACCACTAAAGCCAGTGATAACAAAAATGAAGAATTCTACCAACTTCTTCAGAAATTGATCAAACATGCAATCAAGATGTATTGATATTTACTGGCAACTGGAATGCAAAAGTTGGAAACAAAGAGAATGATCAATAGACAATATCATTAATATCTTATGCAAGTAAAATGTTGCTAAAGATAATTTAAAAATGGCTGTAACTGTACATTAACAGGGAACTTTCAGAAGTTCAAGCCGAATTCAGAGAAAGTGGAATGAGGCATATTATCACTGATGTCAGATGGAACTTGGTTAAAAGCAGAGAATACCTTAAGATGTTTACCTGTGTTTTCTTGACTATGCAAAGGCTTTTGATTGTGTGAATCATGACAAGTAATGAAGAACATTGCAGAGAATGAGTATTCTGGAACACTTACTTGTGCTCATGAAGATCTTATATATAGATCAAAAGGCATAACAAATAGACAATAAATGGTTAAAATTAGGAAAGGTGTGCACCAGGGTTGTAGTCTTTCACCATATTTATTCAACCTGTATGCTGCGCACATAATCCAAGAAGCTTGATTATATGAAGAAAAACATGGCATCAGGATTAGGGGAAGACTCATTAACAAACTGAGATATGCAAATGATACAACTTGTTTGCTGAAAGAGAAGAGGACTGAAAATACTCACTGATGAAGATCAAAGAACACCACCTTCCATATGGGTTGCACCTCAATGTAAAAAAAACAAAACAAAAAGCTTTACTTCTGGACCAATAAATAATATCAAAATAAATGGAGAAAAGGTTGAAGTTGTCAAAGACTTCATTTTGCTCATATCAACCATCAACACTCATGGAAGCAGCAGTCAGGAAATCAAAAGAAAATTGCATTAGGCAAATCTGCTGTACAACACCTCTTTAAAGTGATCAATTGTGAAGAGATCAGTTTGAGGACTAAGGTGTGCCTGACCTAAGCCATGGTATTTTTAATCACCTCATATGCATGTGAAAGTTGGGCAATGAATGAGAAAGACTGTAGAAGAATTGATGCATTTGAGTTATGGTATTGGAGGAGAATCTCAAAAGTACCATAGACTGCCAGAAGAAGAAATCAATCTGTGTTGGAAGAAGTACCGTCAGAATTCTCCTTAGAAGCCAGGATGACCACACTTCTTTCATTCTTCAGACATATTATTAGGAAGAACCATCCCTGGAGAAGGACATCTTGCTTGGTAAAGTGGAGGAGGGTCAGTGAAAAAGAGGAAGATCCCCTACAAGATGGATTGGCAAAGTGGCAGTTTGCCATGGGCTGAAGCATAGCAATGATTGTGAGATTGGCACAGAACAAGGCAGTGTTTTATTCTGTTGTGCATAGGTTCCACAGCTCCTAACAACAACAAATCTTAATAGTTTTCCTTTTTCTTGTTTTACGTGAAGATATACTGATTTTCCTTGAAGTTACTCTGCAATTTATTAATGTCTTCCCCAGTTTAAAACAGTTTGATTTATTTTGAAATCTATTTAACTTTCTTGCCATTTAGAAGTTCTGTAATTTCACTTTTCTCTCCTTTTCCTTTGTAGCTGTTTTCATTCTGAATTGTTATCTCTGTGATAAAGCACACAACTGAAAAGCTCACAATGGATTGACTCTGACCTCCCTGTGAGCAAGAGGTGCATTGGGGGTGGACAAGGGTGGAGGCTGGTCACATTTTCTCTCTATTAGTATGGCTCTTTAAGATAAGCACTAGATTGCAAGGTCAGTTTGAACTGCAAGGTAAGCTGTTCAAATTCACCAGCAGCTCCTTTGAAACCCTATATAGGGTCATTATGAGTCAGAACTGACACAAAAGAACTTAAAATTAACAATGGTCACTGGTATGCATCTGCATTGCCAGGTTATTGTCTGTATCCAAAGCTGCTTGAAAAAGTTCAAGATGACAGTGCTGCATCTGGCCAGTCAACACAATTCACCTGTCTGTCTCCTTTTTTCACCATGCCTGTTAGGCTTATTCTCCTACTAAGCATTCAGTTCACTTCTCTATTCCTTCCCCTGAAGCTTTGGGTTCCAGAATTATCATCTGCATCTAATTTATTTGGTCTCCTGTATCTTTGTTATATAGCAGAAGTAGGGAATCTTTTTGCTGCCAAGGGCCATTTGGATATTTGTAATATCATTCATGAGTTGTACAAAATTATCCACTTAAAAATTAGCCTGTTATATTCATTCAAATATTTAATTAACTCACCCCTAATGTGATGGCTGCAGCTGCTTCTCTTTCGTGAAATGTGTGATGTTAGCTGGGATTGATGATGATGCTACTCACAACTGCTTTTCCAGGTTTGTGTTAGTCAGTTTGGAACACAGTCTACTCTTTGCAATGGTAAGTTTTGAAAAGAACTGCTTGTTGTTCTGAATACAGATACATAGTTCAGTGGATGCCTCCTCAAAGGGGGAAATTCATCACTGCTTATGTAATATTCATAGAACTCAAGCAGTGGGAGGTTATTGTGCTTAACTTTCAGCTTATCTCTGTTTTGCAGCTGAATGATTTCGTGTTGTAGGTTATCAGGCACATCAGCTGATTCCACATTGAACAGTGTAGCAAAGGTGTTCAGTCCCATTTGTTTACTTTTCATGTCCTTGAATCTTTCATTAAATGCCTCAATTAGTTTTGTACAGTAATCAGCATACTCGTTTCACACATTCAGCAGCATATTCAAGTATACTAGTAGGTTTTTGTCCTTCCAGAGTGGGGAAATGAACTATGTTATTCCTTTCGAGTTGTACTTTTCAACTCCTTAATTTAGCTTCAAGTGATTTCACATTTGAAATCAGGGAGCTGAGAAGCTGGTTGGGGCCCTGAAGCTTGACATTCAGCTCTGAGATGTACTTGGTAATGTCTACCATGAACGCCAGATCACACAGCCACTTGCAATCATTGAGTTCTCTGACAGGTTTGTCTTTCATCTCCATGAACTGTTGGACTTCATCCTGCAGTTTGTAAAACCTTATGAACATATTCCTGCGACTCACTCACCACACTTCACAGTGATAACAAGATCACTATACTCAGTCAAGATCATTCAGTAACTCCTTAAATTGTTGTTGTTGTTACGAGCAATCTAGCTGGTACTGATCCACAGCGACCTTATGCATAGCGGAACAAAACACTGTCTGATCCTGGGCCAACTTCACTACTGTTGCCACGCTTGAGTTAATCGATTCTGCCACTTGGCCAATCCATCTCGTTAGGGGTCTTCCTCTTTTTCTCTGACCCTCCACCTTATCAAACATGATATCCTTCTCCAGTGATTGGTCCCTCCTGACAATATGTCCAAAGTATGAGAAATGAAGTTTGGCTATCTTGGCCTCCAGCACTCTGGCTGCGTTTCTTCCAAAACAGATTTAGTGGTTCTTTTGGAAGCCCATGGCATTTCCAATATTCTTCTCCAACACCGTAACTCAAAAGCGTCAATTCTTCTACAGTGTTCCTTATTCACTGTCCAGCTTTTGCATGCATATGAGGCTATTGAAAATACCATGGCTTGGGTGAGGCGCACCTTAGTCCTCAAGCTGACATCTCTGCTCTTCAACACTTTAAAAAGGTCTTGTGAAGCAGATTTGCCTATTGCAATATGTAGTCTGATTTCTTGACTGCTGCTTCCATGAGTGTTGATAGTTGATCCAAGAAGAATGAAGTCCTTGACAACTTCAGTCTTTTCTCTCTTGATAAGAATGTTGTTTATTGGTCCAGTGGTGAGGACTTTTGTTTTCTTTACATTGAGATGCAATCCATACTGAAGGCTGTGCTCTTTGTCTTCATCAGTAAATGTTTTAAGTCCTCTTCACTTTCAGCAAGCAAGGGTGTATCATCTGCATATCACAGGTTGTTAATGAGTCTTCCTCCAACCTGATGCCACGTTTTTCTTCATATAGCCCAGCTTCTCGGATGATTTGTTCAGCATATAGGTTGAATAAATATGGTGAAAGAACACAACCTTGTCACACACCTTTCTTAATTTTAAACCATTCAGTGTTTCCATGTTCTGTTCAAACAACTGCTTCTTGGTCCATGTACAGATTCCTCATGAACACTATTAAGTGTTCTGGAATACTCATAGTTCGCAATGTTGTTCATAGCTTGTCGTGATCCACACAATCGAAAGCCTTTTCATAGTTAATATAGCACAGGTAAAAATCTTTCTGATATTCTCTGCTTTCAGCCAAGATCCACCAGACATCAGCAATGATATCCCTCGTTCCGCAGCCTCTTCCGAATCCAGCTGGAACCTCTGGAAGTTCTCTGTCAATGTATGATTGTAGCCATTTCTGTATTACCTTGAGCAAAACTTTACTTGCTTGAGATATCAAAGAGATTGTCTGATGATTTCCGCATTCCGTTGGGTCACCTCTCTTTGGAATGGGCACAAATACGGATCTCTTCCAATCAGTTGGCCAGAGAGTTGTCTTCCAAATTTCTAGGCAGAGATGTGTGAGTGCCTCCTGTGCCACCTCACTTTCTTGAAAGATTTCAATTTTTATTCCATCAATTCCTGGTGCCTTGTTCTTTGCCAATTCCTTCAATACACCTTGGACTTCTTCTGTCAGTATCATTGGCTCTTGATCATATGCTACCTCTTGAAACAGTTGAACATCATCTCTTGATACTTTCTGCATGTTTCAATAATTTGCCCAGAGATTCTTTCAATAACAAAAGCTGAAGCTTGAATTTTTACTTCAGTTCCCCCAGCTTAAGAAATGCTGAGCGTGTTCTTTCTTTTTGGTGTTCTGATTCCAGATCTTTGCACATTTTGTTGTAATATTTGGCTTTATCTTCTCAAGCTGATCTTTGAAATATTCTGTTCAGCTCTTGTACCTCCTCATTTCTTCCATTTGCTTTAGCATGTCTAGCTGGAGAGCAAGTTTCAGTGTCTCTTCTGACATCCATTTTGACCTTTTCCTTTTTTCTTGTCTTCTTAATGACTTTTTGCTTTCTTCATGTATGAGGTTCTTGATGTCATCCCACAACTCTTCTGATCTTTGGTCTTTAGTGTTTCATGTATCATAGGCATGCTTAAATTTCTTATTATCGTTGTTGATTTAATCTGCCAGTATTTGGTCAACATGTTTTTGAAGACATGTTATTTAATGAAGATACATTTGAAATGATCATGTGTTTGTTGTGAACTAATCTTATTGATGTTATAAAATAACTTTACTTAACTCTAAGCATGCTATTTTGCTTACAGTGTATTTTGTCTTATATTAGTTATACCAGTTGTCTTTTTTGCCCACTCTCTTACTATCAATCTTTCTGTATTGTGATGTTTTAGATATTTCTGTTGCAAACAGTATGTAATTAGACTTATATTTAATCCCGTATGATAATTTTATATTTTGACTAATGCACATAGTCCATTTACATTCCGTTTAAATACTGATAAATTAGGATTTCTTTCTACTTTCTTATTTTGTTCTTTGTGTTTATCACATCTATTTACTCTGCTTTCCCCTCTTGTTTGACATTTCTTTAATTATTCTTTTGAACAGAAGTTTTAAATTGTTTCTTTTTTGTCTCATATGATGTACACTTTACTTGGCCAAGTTTAAGTTTAATAAAGACATTTATTCACCTCCTGGAAATACAATGAACATTTTAACTCCATCTCCATTTATCGTCTTCAGACTTTGTCTGATATTTTAAATCCATCACTGTTTTTAATCTTTCATATGCTATAGCAATAATAATTATAGAATCAATTATCATTTATATTTGTATCTTATTTGTCACTTTTTTCTCTTCATTTATCTTGCATTTTTAAACCTTTCATAACTTTTTCCTCAAATTCATCCTTTAAAGTTTTTTTAGTGAGTGTCTGCTGGTAACAAACTCTCTTGGTTATTATTTATCTAAGAACATTCTTATTTGAATGTAAATACTTTGGAGTTCACTGTCTTCTGGAAAGATTTATCACTGACAAGCCAGTGGTCAATCTGTTGTTGCTTTGTGCTTTTTAGTTAATTCTGATTCATAGTAACCCCATATGACAGATTAGAACTAGAGGAAGACTCATTAACAATCTGCAATATGTAGATGATACAACCTTGCTTGCTGAAAGTGAAAAGGACTTAAAATATTTATTGATGAAGATCAAAGAGCACAGCCTTCAGTATGGATAGCATTTCAATGTAAAGAAAACAAAAATCCCCACCACTGGACCAATAAACAACATTCTTATCAATGGAGAAGAGATTGAAGTTGTCAAGGACTTCATTCTTCTTGGATCAACTATCAACACTCATGGAAGCAGCAGTCAAGAGATCA
>NW_006408603.1:6892086-6911216 GCF_000296735.1 Chrysochloris asiatica
TTTTTTCTGACTGCTTTTAAGACTTTGGCTGTCTTTGGCATCTTCAGCTTCATTATGATACTTATTATGTGTGTGGATTTATTATTTTTCCTTGTTGATATTCAGTGGACATTTTGAATATAGGCATTTTGTGTCCATCAGTTTTTAGCTATTTTCTCTTCAAATATTATCTTGGTCCTTTTATTCTCTCCACTGTTTCTAGGACTTGAATCAAATGGACTCACACTATATTCTTTACATCTCTTGTCTTCTCTGCAATTTCTATATTTTCATCTTTGCTACATTATGAATATTTGCTTCTGCTGTATCTTCCAGGTGACAAATTCTGTCTTCTGCCTATATTCAATATGCTGTCAAGCACAATGAGTTCTTAATGTGTTATTGCCTTTTTTATTTCTAGAAGCTCTTTTAAAAAGCCATGGCTTTTAAATGGCTTTCTATTCCTTACAGGTGTGACACTGTAGTTTAAAGACTGAACTGCTAATTGCACAGTTGGCAGATCAAACTCACCAGTCACTGCTCAGAAACCCTTTGAATTGGAATGACTTAACAGCACTTAACAACAATTCCTTACAGAAATTTTCAAGTTGTGATTTACTTTTATAGCATGGTTTCTTGTTATCTAAGGAGCTCTGGTAGTGTAGTGGCTATGAATTGGGCTGCAAACCACAAGGTCAGAAGTTTGAGACTACCAGCTGCCCCACGGGAGAAAGAGGAGGCTTTCTGCTCCCGTAAAGATTTACAGCCTCGGAAACCCTGTTCAGGGTTGCTATGGGTCAGAACTGACTCGACAGCACTTAACAACAACAACAGTACTTCTATAATAGAAATAACACAAGTGGATGCCATTAACAAATTTATTCTCTAACAGCTTAGGTGAGTCCTGGTATGACATCATAGAATAAGCACTTGATCTCAAGGTTAGCTTGAACTATACAAGTTTGGCAATTCAAACTCACCAGTCACTCCTCAGAAACCTTATACAGGGTAGCTATGTGTTAGAATTGACTCAATGGCACTTAACAACTGCAATGGCTTAAGAGGTTATAAGTACAAATTTATAGTGCTGATTCTAGAGAAAGGTCCTTGTCTCCTTCCAGCATCTGTAGGCCAAGAAGTCCTTGGAAATATTCATGTGTCTTGGCATCAATCTTTTCTTTCTTTTTAAAGCTTTTATTGTGACTTGAGTAACAGTTTACATGGGAGAACATTGGGTTTGCACACATCCTATTGTATTTCATTTCATTACAATGATTACAATCCCCTCCATGCATGATCATTTGACAGTATTTGCTTCTATTCCCTCTGTTTTGTTTACAAAAAAAAACCCACTCAGGAATATATAATAATTTAAACAACTGAAGGGTACATTTTGTAAGCCTGCCTCCTGGCCACCAGCACACAGCCTTTATCTTTCTGAGTCTAGAGTCCTCAGGTACTCTTTCTCTTCATGCTATCATCTCTGTTCCCCATCTGGTGTCACTGCTTCTTTGGTTAGGGTCTCACATTCTTCTCATATTCTTCTCCCTTGATGGTCCTAGGATCCTCTGTTCCTGGAATGTAAGATTAACTACTCCCCACTTTATGTTACAAAACTTCTACCTTTACAGTTGTGACAATTACAATTAGTCATGATAACAAATTGTTGTTGTTAAGTGCCGTGGAGTCGGTTCCAACTCATAGCGACCCTGCACAGGGTTTCCGAGGCTGTAAATCTTTACGGGAGCAGAAAGCCTCATCTCTCTTCCGTGGAACAGCTGGTAGTTTCGAACTGCTGACCTTAAGGTTTGCAGCCCAATTCATAACCACTATGCTACCACAGCTCCTTATTCACTATTAAATCAAAAGAATCCTATCCCCCATCTCCTTTTTCCAGATTCATCTAGACAAGCTGCTGTATTTATCTTATTTGATTGTTCCTGTAGTGCTTTCCTGACTTCTTTCTTATTTTCTCAACTCCGTTGTATAGTGTTTGATACCTTTCATAATCATTTTTTCTGAATTCCTTCTCCAGCATTTCTCAAGCCTGCCCTTTTTCCAGTATGGAGTGTAGGTCTACTTCCAGCTCATTTGCCTCAGTCACTTGATCTCGTTTCTGGACATGTGCAGATATAGTCATCTGCTTTTGGTTTTGGGGCATCTAAGTGGCCTTAATACTTAGATGGGTATGTATTTTTTATGCTTTCTGATTGCCTCCAAGTAGGTGTGATCAGGAAATGGAATTCCCTTTTCATTCTTCTTAAGAAATTTCAAGATGCCTCTGTTGGTTGTTGTGACATAACTTAGCATTTAATTTATGGCCTATTTCCTTTTTTGTCTGCTTGTCCCACTCACAATTCCCTTTCAGGCCTTTTTTCTAGTTATAAACAATTCAGTGCCAACTGTGGCCATTTGGTTTTAAGTGGAAACTGTCTCTTTAAATTTCGAGGAGATCTGTGCACATGCATAGTACAACCCTCTGAGAGTGGGGCTGGGTTTCCACTAGCTCAGGCACCCCTATAGTCACCCGAATGGAGGTGCACAGACAGCAAGTGACCAATGAAAAGATACCAAAAGGAAAAAATGTCCACACCTTTATCTCCGCAGTTCTGTCAGGCATCCGTGGCTGCTCTGATCCTTCCTCCGCTTGGTCTCATCCAAGATGGCAGCTCCTGGAGCAGCTGAGCATCTTGAATTAGAAAGCAATGGATTTCTTGCTTCTGCTACAAATTCCCCTAGCTGTGAGCCTTCCAACCTTCTAAATATTCCTTAATATCTAAATATTACTTAATATGTGGTTCAGAGTTCTGGGACCATCCCCTGAGCCTGCTTGATCCTGTATTCTGTGTTGTTACTGACCAAGCTCCTTACTGCACTTCTACCCGAGCCACCATCTTATTTGTTCTCCACTTGTACTTTTTTTTTTGGATCTTTACAAGGGAAAAATTACAACTAACAAGTTTTATAATTAATTTAAAATTGTTACAGGTTTTAATGTTCAGGATTAACAAATTTTTTCAACCTTGAGTGTACGTACTTGCAACAGTTTATTGATAAAGTGATTGCATTTCACCTTTCAGACAACTGTTGTGTGCCAATATTTCAAGTGTGGGAAAACACTTAAAAATTGAATTAACAGATGTAAATTTAAAATTGGTTGTGTATCTAATATGCCTCAGGTTCAGTAAATAAACAATCATTTTAAAAAATAATAAAAGAAATGATGAGGATGGTGTTGTAATATTACATGAATGTAATTGAATTTCCAAAAACCGAAAATGTAAAAACACAGTAGACACAATATTTGGAGTAAAAATGGCTGAGAATATTCCCTATCTGATGAAAGACATAATCCTCAAATAAGAGGTCCAATGAATGGACATTCACTGGGAGAAAAAAAGAAATGTACATCTCGATACATCATGGTTAACCTGAAGTAAAACAAAGAAAACAACCAGTCCATTGAGTTCCATTGACCTAGAAATGAGAAAGAGAAGAGGAAGGGCTGGTTGGTCCAAAGCGTGGTGAGACCTGAGGACACGTGAGCCCATGGACAATGACTTAGCCACAGAGGGCTAGAGCTGAGAGTGAAACATCCAGCTGATATGAAGTGAGGGAAGATGCACAAGAACACCCAAACTTGCATACCTAGCCTTGATGGCTCGATAATCAGAACTTGACTAGAGGAAGATTGAAAAGAAAAAAAAAAAATTTTTTTTTCAATAAAGGAAACAAGGATAAATTGCTTCAAATTGATGAACCTGACCTATACTCAGAGTGGTAGTTACTCTAAATACCAACAGAGAGGAAAAGAGTCTTCCCATCAAGTATCAATGCTATCCCCTCTGTACACAGGGCAGATAGGGATGAGCAACTTAGACACTGGCTACCTAAAATGAGGGGGCAATAAAGGCATGAAGTGACTGGCTTGCAAGGTTTCAAGAGGGAGTTTAGTTTAAGAGTATGGGGTGAAAGAAAGAGTCCCCACTGAATAGCTGTCATCTTGTCTAGATGGTTCTGGTGAAAAGAGATGGGGATAAGATTCGTATGATTCAATAGTGAATAATTGTTATCATGACTAATTGTGACTGTCACAATTGTAAAGGTAGACGTTTTGTAACAAAAACAGGGGAGTGGTTAATCATATAGTCCAGAAACAGAGGACCCTAGGACCATCAAGAGAAAAGTGCAGAAGCAGAATGCAGGACCTTATCCAGAGAAGCAGCAGCACCAGAGATGAAGGCAGAGATGGGGGCATGGAGAGGGGGTTGGCTGAGGTCTCTAGATTCATGGACTAAGAAGAGAGGGACTAAGAGTTGGTGGCCAGGAGGCAGATTTGCAGAATGTGCCCTTTGGAGATGTAAATTATTATATATGCCTGAGTGGTTGGTTTGTTTGTTTTTAAAAAGCTAAAGTGGATAGAAAGAAATACTGTTAACTGATGGTACATGGATGGCATTATAATCATTGTAACGAAACAAGGTGTATGACTTGTTGAATGTAAAACTGATGATATGCCCTGTAAACTTTCACTCAATCCACAATAAAAACCTTAAATAAATTTAAAAAGAAAAGTTAAAAAAAAAAAAAAGTACAAGTAACTAATATCCATCTGTCACAACATAATCTTGGATTCCCCCCCACACACCGATATCAGAAGTTCCTTTAATTTAAAACCCATCACTAGAGACCAAGAGAAACATTTCATTTTATAGAAAACAAAATTTACATGTGCCAAATATGAAAGACCCAGGAGGAAAAAACCAAAAGCCTAAGAACTGACACTAATACTCAGTACCCTGATTAAACAGTGTCTCAAAATGCCACTGATAAAAAATAAAATAGTGGCTGTATATCATCACAATGAAATCCAAGAGGCTTTAACCCTTTGGCATCAAAAATCTAGATCTTTCTAAATAAGTGAGCTTACACTTCATATGTGCCAAGAATGCAAAACATGGACATGCCAGCACAGGAGAAGCAAAAAAAACAACAACAACAACAAAACAAAAAACGGAGCTATTGTTCACTGAAACCCATGGAGATCTATTTTAATAGGGGCTTCACACAAGGTTTGGCAGAAACTAGAGAATATTTAATAGTTGCTTATATCCTCAATTTCCCTGGAGATAATTGAGTCCTAAGGTTCAATGTAAAAGTTAAGGGGGGTGAGCAAGGGAAGAATCTGTGTCTAGGCAAGTTTTATCTTTAGAGTAAAAAGCAGAGAAAGAATATATAAAAAGTGACCAACCATGGAGACACACTGTAAAGTCAGAGCACTCTGCCATTCAGCTGGGAAGAAAATGTCAAGATTCAAACTGCTGCTTCTTTGAAATCAAACCAAATCAACCTTTATTGACTTGAACTGCAGGATTGCAGGATGAGGGACACAAAAAGTACAGTCATTTTAGTAAAGTATAGTGAAGCTTTGTGCTGATGTCCTGAACAAACTGCTTTTTATTATTAAAACAAAACTTATAAGAAGGACTATACGCCTATATTTCATTTCTAGTGTTTGAATTCTGAAAGTAACCTATATAGTGGAGGAGGAATTCAAATAAAAAATTATGCCAATTAAATGTCAACCTTCCTAAAAGGTGTCATTTCCCCCTCCTCTCAATATCTATGAATCACAAAAAAAACATAAGCTGCAAAATGTACAGTTCAGAAAATAAAAAAACAGAGACTAAAGACATTGTGACCAAGATGTTTGGTAAACAGTGAGTTATGAGTTTGGGATCATCAAAGAGAAAAGCTTTTTAAACAACCCTTTGTTCTTCAAAAAATCTCTTTAGGTAGTAGATCTGGCCCAATGTCATACCAACTAGAACAAGAGCTTCAGAGAAGGACTGAAAGACCACTGTAAAGTTTGTGTTGTCATAGATGGCTCTGTGTATTCTCTCCTGCACTTCCATGTACTCCTGTTCATGCTTCACGGTGGTCATCACCACTGTTAGCTCACTGTTCATTTCTTCTAGCTTGTTCTGGTGAGCTTCTGTTTCCATGTCTTGTCCTTTTGGTCCTCTCCAATATCAAAAGTGAGCATGACTATCCTTGGAGTCATGGTGGACATCTGTTGTTAAAACAAAACTTGTGCATTCCATCCATGTGAGCAGCAAATGTGTATTTCCCGCTGGACTTTCCATCCCCTTTATATATTCCTTTATTATCAGGCCCTGTGATCTCCATGTCGATGTTCAGGAACCCGCCCTCGGTCACCTAGAAGATGAAGCCTATCTTGGTGCCTGAGGTGACAAGCTTGAAAAACCACTCTTTTGCAAGCGTGTATATGCTGACGAAGTAGCCCGAGGCCGTGGCCAGCAGCTTGGCCAGGAGCACCAGCAGCTCAGGGAGGGTCACTGTGGTGGTGTTGGGGCCAAGGACACCACTGGGAGTGTGGCCTCCTGAGCCTCTGCCACAACTGTGGCCTCCCATCCTCGTTATTTCTTAAGATTGCTTTTATATTTTCTACTTTCCTATGTACTACTATATTAGTATTCTAAGGTTGACATAACAAGTTGCACAAACTTGGAAGCTTAAAACACTAGAAATTTATTCTCTTTCAGTTTTGAAGGCCAGAAGTCCAAAACCAAGGTATCAAAAGGATTGGTTCCTCTAGAGCAGGCGTGGGGAAACTTTTTTCTGCTGAGAGCCATTTGGATATTTATAACATCATTCATTGGCCAAACAAAATTATCAGCTTAAAAATTAGCTTGCTATGTTTGGTGGGACACTTAATTAACTCATCCCTAATGTGATGACTTAAGGTCAGCGGTTCGAAACTACCAGCCGCTCCGCGGGAGAAAGATGAGGCTTTCTACTCCCGTAAGGATTTACACCCTCGGAAACCCTGTACAGGGTCACTATGGGTCGGAACCGACTCGATGGCACATAACAACAACAACAAATGTGATGACTGGAGTCCTTGTGTGGTGCTGTGGGTTAATGCGCCAGACTGCAAAGCCATTTGAACCACAAGGTGGGTGGTGCAAGCTCACCAGTCGCTCTTCGGAAACCCTGTATAGGGTCACTATGGGTCGGATCCGACTCGATGGCACTTAACAACAACAACAACAATGTGATGACTGGCAGCCAGGTTTCATTTGCAGGACCAGACTAAAGGATTTCATGGGACTTATATGGCAAGCAGGCCAGATCTTCCCTGTGAGGTGGAATGAGCCGGAACACAAACACCCATGTGTAAGGCTTTATTAAAAGTCGGGAGGAAAGAGAGCAAGAGAGAGTATTGCCAGGGGAAGGACTTTTATACTGGTCAAAGAGGAGGGCAGGGTTGAGATTAATTAGTGAAGGTAAATGATAGGTTGACTAGGGATGCCATGCAGGTAGGGAGAGAGGAAGTTCCATAGGTTGGAAGAGAGGTTCCAGGAAGGAGAGCGAAAGTGAGGCAAGCAGCCATTTTATTATGCACGTGGATGAGAGATTCTATTGTTCCCCACCCCTGTTCTAGAGGCTCTGAGGAAGAATTCATTCTATGCCTCTCTCCTTGCTCCTGATTGTCAACAATCCTTGGTGTTCCTCAGCTTGCAGATGCATCACTCCAATGGCTATCTGTCTTAATATCTCATATCTCATATCTCATATCTCATCTCTCTTATCAGAACACTAGGCATTGAATTTTGGGTCTACTCAAAATCCAGTTTGGTGTTATCTCAAAATACTTGACTTCATTACATATACAAAGACCTTACAGGTAGTCCTAAACATACTATGTATTTAAGTTGTGACCAACTGCACTTACAAATGTCAGTGTAGCTGGGACATTGCATCTTCCTGGGAGGAAGTTATGGAAAAACATATGACATTCCGGGGCTATGAAAAAAATTGCCGAGTTATGTGAACATGTGTCAAGCATTTGATCTGAATAATATGACTGAGAATATTGGTGGGAAAATACTCCATATGACAAAAACATTGAGCCCAGAACCTGATATTGTGATGTGGAACATAGATCATGAAGAAAGGAAACTGACAGATTAGATGTTATGGAGGAAAGAAGTGCTCAAGAATAAAAATATAATGAGGAAGGGGAAGGAGAGAAGTTGTAACAAATTTCACAGTTAAAAAATTAGCTGATTAAAAAAAAAAGTAAATCAGAGGCTTCAATTGCTTGAAAATGTGGAACTTTATGTTGATCTATTTGCTAAAGTCAATAGATACAGGAAGCAGTGAGATATTACTATGAAATATCTGAAGAAAAAATAAAAGGAACATACAGACAACTCTTAATTATTTTCTTGATTAGAAACACCAATACCATTGCCTGGAATAATCCAGATGAAACAATGATTACCACAACTGACTAAGTGCCAACACTATCCAACTCTTCTTAATTGTCATAGTAAATTTTAATGATTTGTGTATTTTTTATGTATGCATGAAAATATATCTGTCTGTTTATATGTAATGCTTCTAAGCACCAAAGACAAATAAAGATCAGATTTATAAAGATGTAGACAATAAAAGGCAATAATAACTAAAACAAATTAAAAACTAGATATTGGAATGAAATCAGAACCAACTTACAAAGGAGTTGTTGGAACAGAACCCTGCTGTAAATTGGGGACTATCTGTTTTTCAAATAAGATCACATTCACAGGTGATGGGAGTTCGAATTTAGGCATGTTTGGGAGGAGGAGGAGGCAATTCAACCCACAACAGCATTCTGATTAACTTCCTTATATAAGTCTTCTTTTTTATTAATCTCTCTTCAGTTGTGTCAAATAATCTGTTGTATATTCATGTATTTAAAACATTTTAGTGATTATATTTTCATTTTCAATGGCTTAATCTTTCCATAGTTTCTTATTGCATGCACATATTTTAAAGTTTTTATTTATTTTCTTAAATATAGGAAAACATGGACTTCCAGCAAGATGGCAGACTAGGCAGATGCACTATAAGGACCCTCTGCAACAAAAATACTAGAGACCAAATAAAATGGACACAGATGAACATTTTGGCACCCTGAACTTCAGAAGAAAGATTAGAGAGGTGGATGGAGGGCTTGCTGGGAGGAAAGGCGAGCAGGGATGGCATGAGAGGGAGATTGGTGAATTGCTGGTCAGCCAAGGCACTACCATCTTGTGAGTGACTTCAACAGTAGAGGGAGGCCTGGAAAATCAGATTCTCATGCATGCCAAGAAAGGTATAATTTCTTCTTTTTCCCTATGCTACCAGTGCCCACTCTCATATATCTCCAAAGTAAATCCTTCTTTCTAGGAGTTTGTAGCCAAGTTGTTGGAATCATTCCAGTGTGAGTTGGGGGCCAGGTGTGTGGCTTTGGTGTCTGGATTCAGGTGGACTCAGCTTAAGACCTACAAAACCTGCACGGCCACCAGACCAGCATTTAACCAGTCACCTTTCTCCCAGATTCTCTGTGGTCCTAACAGGCACCAAAACCAGCTCCATCAAATGTCCTCATGATCTACTTCTAGATTGAATGCTCTGAACATAGATAACACTGATGCCAGTAGGAATTCCACCTAGAGCCAGCATTCCTTCCACAACCACCTCATGAGTTCCTTGAATTGTAGAAGCCCACTAGAGATTTGGGTCTAACAACTGCACTATTTGGTTTTACAAATGCAACAACCCCACAATGTCCCTGAGACAATAGACAATTTTAGCTCACATGAAGAAACAAGAGAGAATGGCTCAAATGACCAAGATGCAGAGCCAGAAAAACATTTCTGAAGAAGAAAATGTAATGGAACTTACTGAAAAAGAATTTAAAAGAATCTTAATTAGGTACCTTCAAAGGATTGATAAAAAGGTTGAGAAAAGTAAGAAGAATGCAATAAAACTTTAGAAGAATTCAGGAAAACACTACAAGAACAAACAGACAAAATCAAATGCAAGTTTTGAAACAATAAAAAACTGCAATTGGAAATCCAGACAATTAACACTAAGATCTCAGAAATAGACAATGTGTTGAAAGGGCAAACAATAGTTGTAAAACAATGGAAGCTCACATTAATGAGCCTGATTATCTCAATAATCTCTCAATACTAGTATGCTAGAAGAACAATCAGAGAAAAGAAGGAAAAATTCCAAAGAAAGGTATGTGGGACAACATGAAGAGAAACAACTTACCGGTGATGGGAATTTCAAAACAGGAAGCGACAAGCACAGAAAAAAATTGTCAAAGAAAACTTTTCTAACATCATGAAAGACAAGAAGATAAGCATACAAGAAGAGAAACAAATACCAAACAGGATACATCTCCAAAGAAAATCAACAAGACATATCATAATCAAACTTTCCAAAATCAAAGACAAGGGAAGAATCCTGAGAACAACTTGGGGAAAATGAAGTTACCTACAAAGGAGAACCAATAAGACTAAGCTCTGATTTGTCAGCAAAAACCATGCAAGTAAGAAGGCAATAGGATGACATATAGAAAACTTTGAAAGAAAGAAAGAAAAAATGCCAACCAAGAATTATATACCCAGCAAAGTTGTCCCTTAAATGTGATGGTAAAATTAGGGCATTTCTTGATAAACGGAAATTAAAGGAATTTGTAATGATCAGACCAACTTTACAAAAAATGCTAAAGGATGTTCTTTGAACTGAGAACCAACAACATCAGACAACAACCTGAGAGTGTCATTTATGACAACACCACCCAGAACTCAATCCAGATACAGAAATATTTAAAGCAAAAACAAATCTACACGACTGAAAATAGGGAACCAGAGATGTCAGCTTACAATGAAGTCAACTACAAAGCAAAAGGAGGGAACAGAGGACATACAGAACTTCCAATTGGCAAAGAAGTCAGGTAGATTTCAAGATAAAATTGATTGTTTTAAACAAGGAAAAAAATAATAAATTACAGGATAATCTCAAAGAAAAATAATACATCTGCACATCAAAATAAATAACGAGGAAAATCAGAAATATTTAATAAACATTGTTGTTGTTATGTGCCGTGGAATCAGTTCTGATTCATAGCGACCCTGTACAGGGTCTCCGAGGCTGTAAATCTTTATGGGAGCAGAAAGTCTCATCTTTCACCCACGGACCAGCTGGTAGTTTCGAACTTCTGGCCGTGAGATTAGCAGCCCAAGTCGAACCACTATGCTTAATAAACATTAACACAACAGAAATGAAAATGAAAAAAAAAAACCCATACACACACATAGAAAATTATATGGAACAAAGAATCCAGCAAAGGAACACACAGAAAAAATAGCAACAATCTATTCATACCTATGGATGATTACACTGAATTTAATGTGTCAATCAAAAGACATAAAGAGCAGAATGGATAAGAAACTAGGATACTTCAATATGCTGTCTACAAGAGACAACAAAAAGATGGGGACTCCCTAAGTGCCTATCAACAGAAAAAAGATTAAACAAACTTTGGTGCATATACACAACGGAACACTACAAAATGTTGAAGAATAAGGATGAATCTGTGAAACACCATATAACATGTCTGAACCGTGAAACACCTCACAACATGCCTGAATCTGGAGGACATTACGCTGAGGAAATTAGTCAATCACAAAAGGACAAACATAGTATAAGTCTAATGTAAAAGTTTTTTGTTTTTTTTTTTTTTTAAAGGTTTTATTGATAAAAGAAACAATCTGTGATGGTTACGGGGACTTGAGGGGTGGGGTAAGGCAGCTCTGGTAGCGTAGTGGTTACGAATTGGGCTGCGAACCTTAAGGTCAGTGGTTTGAAACTACCAGCCTCTCCGCGGGAGAAAGATGAGGCTTTCTACTCCCGTAAGGATTTACACCCTCGGAAACCCTGTACAGGGTCGCTATGGGTCGGACGCGACTCAATGGCACTTAGCAACAACAACAAGCAAGAGTGTAGACACATACTAACATGCTGACAGGGCAGGCAATATACAACTAGAGGGATGTTAGCAGCGGAAAGATTAAGGTAGCAGGAGATGCAGGGAGGAATGCAATAGTTAAAATAAGTAGAGGGAAAAAAATAGAGTAGAGGTAAATGTTGTTAACTGTTAGTACATGGAAGAGATTGCAACCATGTAATGAAGCAAAGTATATGATTTGTTGTATGCAGAACTGAGGGTCTGCTCTGTAAATATTCACTCAATTCACAATAAAAGTTTAAAAAAATCAAATAGCAACAACAACATATATATGAAAGTATGAGTATTTATATTTTGTGTTGTTGTTGTTGAGTGCTGTCGAGTCAGTTCCGACCCATAGCAACCTTGTATAGGAACTGGTGAGCTTGAACCACCAAAATTACAGTTCAAATGGTGCAAGATTTGTGAGTCTTTTTCTACTATTTGTTTCTCTTGTAGTTTTTTTTTTTTTTTTTATCACAATGCCTTGTTTTATAATGTGCTTAGTGAATTTTGACTATGTTGTTCTTGGCAAGTGCTGTTGAGTCAGTTCCGATCCATAGTGACCTAGATAGGATTTCAGAGGAGTGGCTGGTGAGCTTGAACCGCTGACCTTGAGGTTCAAACCGAATTTTCAGTCCACTGCATTAATCCACAGCACCACACCAGTAATTCAATTTCATTTTAAACTTGCTTTTGAAAATTTATAGAAGTCTGGTATTAATGTAGGTTACTTCAGAAAGTATGTGTGTTTTAACTCTGCCAGAGACTGAGATAACTTCTAGTTTGAAGCTACTTTAAACTAAATTCCTTCTTTGAGAGGTCTGGTATGACCCAAGTGCTATAAAGTTGGGTTTTAAGCCTTCATGATAGTCATATTATAGGTATAACTTCTCAGAGGTGCTTCTCCACTCTGCTAAGTTGTCAAGTTTCAGGTAGATTTTCATGCAATCCTTGGTGAAAGTGAGTGGTATTTCTAGATCACTCATATGTCAAGGGTTGTTGTTGTTGTTAAGTGTCATTGAGTTGGTTCTGACCCATAGTGACCTTGTACAGGGTTTCCAAGGCTGTAAATCGTTACGGGAGCAGAAAGCCTCTTCTTTCTCCCATGGAACAACTGGTAGTTTTGAACTGCTGACCTTGTTGTTCGCAGACCATTTCGTAAGCACTATGCTACCAGAGTTCCTTATGTTAAGGGTGGAGCTCTTTAAAAATTCTGACTTAAAAGGGAAAGATCTCTAGTTAGGCTCCTCACCTTAGGCAGGCCTTGGACTTTGCTTGTTATATGTCTTGTCATATAAAGTTGTAAAAACTGAAGCCCAATTTCTTCTGGTTTTGAATAAGCCCTCGAACTCCTCTCTCATCTGTTGTTCTCACCACTACTCATTCTCTGGTTCTCTGGTTCTCACCACTACTCGTCCTCCTTACTTCCTTTTCAGCTCAAAAGTTCCATTAAGAAAATGCTTTGACTGCCCAGACCCAAAATGGTGGGGGGACTATGATGGCATGGACAGATGGAGTGACTGGGGACATAGGACTCAGGGAGGGAGAGGAGTTGTTTGCTGACAGCTGGGGGGCGGGGGAGGGTGGGCCTGTGGGGTGTATCCTTTGATTATTTGACGATGCACGGAGGGGATTTTAATCATTGCAATGAAATGAAACACGATAGGATGAATGTGAACCTGAAGTGGGGCAGAGGCAAATAATGATGTATGCAAAACCTTGAAACAACAGGGCTCTGGGATACAGAGATTGAGATATGGTTTGAATGGGGAAAAAATGTTAAAATGCTTGGCTGTCTGTTGAATCTTGATTCCCCTGGTATACTGCTATTAAATAGACACTGGAGGGGGAGAGAAAGGAATAGCCAGAAATACCACTATAGAAAGCTTATAAGTCCATCTTCTGCCTGTAACTGATTGGAATACCTAAAATGGGAATACAACATGCCCAGCGAAGGAGACTTCCTGTGGAGCCTCTGCATTACACAAGACCCCATAGGTGTAATCCTGAACAGCATCCACAATCTTCTGAGGGGAACTTTCCAGTTGAAAAGACAAGCAGACCAGCCTCGAGTGGCCAGAAGAACAGAAGATACTTCCTGAAAGAAAGACTGACAGGAAAAATACAAAACAATATAGGCAGGCCCAATGATAACTAAAAGAACAAACAAGTGGCTCGCCCAGGAGACATCAAGGCAAGCAGTCAGGTCCCCCTCAGGGCAAACCCCCTTCTAAGACTAAGGCTCAGTGGGAATGCATGCTCTGATTGGTGACCACGTTAGTCACCGATAAGGGGAAATGAGGGAAAAACAGCAATGAAGCTGCAAGCTAAGCCCTACAATGCTCAATAGACTCCTGCGCACCCGGATGGAGACCTGGTTGGCTAGCAGTGTGCCAAATCCAGAGGACTGTTGGACCCAGAGTCAGCGACATAGCCACAGAGGACTAAAGTGGAGAGTGAAACATCCAGCTGATAAGAAGAGAGGGCACATGCGTAAGTACACCCACAATTGCAGATAATACCCCCTTGACCTGGCTTCAATGGCTGGATGATCAGAGCTCAAACAGAATAAGAAAGAAGAGGGAAAAAAGAATAATCTGATACAATTTGATGAACTTGACATACACCTATGGGAGCAGTAACTCAAAAGAGTAAACAAATCTTCACAATGAGGACCATTCCTACCTCCTCCACACACAGAGAGGACAGGGAGGGCAATGTGGACATTGGCTACCCAGAATCGGGGGGTTATAGAGGCAAGAAGTGACTGGCTTACAAGCTTTCAAGAGGGAACCTAAATCCAGACAGCGTGGAGCAAGGTAGAATCTCCACTGAGTAGTATCCATTCTGCCTAGTCAGGACTGATGAAAGGAGATACAGATAGGTCTCTTGCGATACAATAGTGAATAATTGTCATCAGGATTGATTGTAAGGGCTGGAAATGTAAAGGTAGATGTTTGGGGGCAAAGGGAGGGGAGTGGTTAACCTTGCAGTCTAGGAGCAGAGGTCACTGGGACCATGAAAGGAGAAGAGTGGAGAATGGAACCTACCCAGAGAAGCAGTGATGTCAGAGATGGAGGCAGAGACGATTATGTGGGGAGATGGAGTGGCTGGAGACTTTGGACCCAGAGAGGGAAAGGGGCAGTATGTGGAAAACTGGGGGGCAGGCTTGCAGGGTATACCCTTTGGTTGATGGATGATGCATGGAAGGGATTGTAACCATGGCAAGGAAATGATATATGATGGGATCAATGTGAAGCTGATGTTCTCCCATGTAAACTATCACATAATTCACAATAAAGCATTAAAAAAGAAGAGAAAATGCTTTGAAGCTTTTATTCAACATTTTAGTCTTAATAGTTGTAATTTACGAGAGGGAGGGCAACAGCCAGGCTGATACAGCATGAAAACTACCCAGCAACGTGTGGAAAAAGAGGTGTGATTTTTTTTTTTTTAACTTTTTTTTTTCTTTCTCTCCCCTGTGCACCCTTCCTGCCAGGACCAGGTGACATCATGCTGGTAGGAGCGCAGCCCCAAAAAGGCCCAGCATTGCAACCACAGTGTACAATTTTTCTACAGCACAAAGAAGAAACTGCTGACAGTCTCATTGGTTCCAGATGCTAATCCTCCAGCAGCTTCTTATGATGTCTGACTCTGGGATTTAGCCAGAGTCTAAAGTTGACTCTCCTACTTGGGTAGGAGCCTTTATTCCTGCCTTATCTAACAATAGACAGCAGGTTGGGCCATACAGCCAAACCATATTTTCACCCTGTAAAACCCCAACATAAAAGGCAAGAGCTAACACCAACTACTAAATACAAGAATGCAGTCATTTTGAGAGTTACACTGTTCATAGGCAGATATCTAACTGATCTTAAGAGATAAAATGTTGACCAATCTTTCTTCCATTCATTTCTCAGTCTCTGTCTGTGCACCTCCATGGTGGTGACTAGAGGGGTCCCTGGGCGAGCAGACACCCCCACCCACTGCTGGAGGTTTCTACTGTGCACACACAGAGACCTGTGCAGCAAAGGCTACTGGACTAGCCTGTTGTAGTTTTGTTTTTGTTTTTTTCTTTTACTTTTGTTTCTCTTTTTTGTCCTTCCGGTCTTACTTTTTTCCTAGGGCTGGGAGCTTTCTCTCCCTATGTTACCCAAGAAGAGACAGCAAACATGGCCAGGCTACACACATACCCTATAATATCCCACCATCCAGACAGGATCCAATATCAGCTGATAGGCATCACATAAATAGTCAACACTTGCTAAGATCGCTCACAGTTGAGTAATAAGAGATGTAAAAAGTGAAACCTATCTCTAGATTGCATCTACCAGGAGACACTCAGTAAGCTTAATAACACAGCAACATACATTCATTTAATCATTGAAAACACATTGAAAATGTCCAAGAAACAACAAAATATCTTGGCACATGTCCAGATACAGAAAAGAGTAACTGAGAAAAATAAGCTGGAGGTAGGCATGGACTTCCCATTAGAAGAAGACCAGGCTTTGGATCTGCCTGAGAAGGAATTCAGAAGATTGTATTGTGATACATCCAAAGGCTTCACAGAGGGGTGGAGGAAATTAAAGAATAAGTCAGGAAAGTGCTACAGAAGCAATCTAACAAGAAAGATATAACATTGGAAACAATTCAAAACCTGCAAAAATAGGTCCAAATGATTAATAATAAAATATCAGAAATGGACAATATACTAAAGGGTAGAGGAGTAGAATTGAAGAGATGGAATCTCTCAATACTACTTAGATAGAAAAGCAATCAGAAAAAAAGGATAAAAAAATCTGAAAAGAGTCTAAGATTCATTTTGGACAACATGAAGAGGAACAACTTAAGAATTATTGGTATTCCAAAACAGGAAGAATCACAGAAGTCCACAGAGGAGATAGTTGAGGATGTTCTGAAATAAAATTTCCTGCTCTGGTAGCGTAGTGGTTACGAATCGGGCTGCGAGCCGCAAGGTCAGCAGTTCGAAACTACCAGCTGTTCCGTGGGAGAAAGATGAGGCTTTCTGCTCCCGTAAAGATTTCCAGCCTCGGAAACGCTGTACAGGGTCGCTATGAGTTGGAACCGACTCCATGGCACATGACAACAACAACAATGACATATTGAAGGATGAGAAGATAAGCATTCAAGAAACTGAATGAACCCCAGGAAGGATAGACCCACCAAAGAAAATTACCAAGACATATAATCAAGCTCTCCAAAATCAAAGACAAGGTGAGAATCTTAAAAGCAGCTAGGAAAAAGAGAAGAGTTACTTACAAAGGCAAGCAAATCAGATTAAGCTCTGAGCTCTCAGCAGAAACCATGCAGGCAAGAAAGCAATGGGGAGACATATATAAAACCCTGAAAGAAAAAAAACTGCCAACCAAGAATCCTCTACACAGCAAATATGTTGATGAAATACGACAATGCAATCAAAACATTCCAGGACAAACAGAAGCTAAGAAAATTTGTCAAAGTCAACCCAGCACTTAAAAACATCCTAAAGGGAATTCTTTGGACTGAAAAAATAATAAGAACAGACAACAACCAGAGATTGGCAGACGTGGCAACACCACCCAGAACTCAGTCAAAAGATAGAAGAGTCCAGAACAGAACAAAATTACAACAAATTCAGAGGACCTGGGAGGTCAATCAAAGATCAAAATAATAACAATGCCAAAAAAAGGAAAAAATATAGGAACAGAGATCTAGGTGGTGAGGAGGTCAGGGAGATTGCAGGATACAATCAATTTAAATGGATGAAAAAGTTAGTAGATTATAGGGTAACCTCAAAGAAAATTAATACTTCACAACAAACCATGAAAATGAATATCCAAGAAGAACATGGAAACATTAAAACTAAGAAGAAACTGATAGGAAAGAGCGCACACAAAAAAATGAACTCAGCACAAGAAGGCATGCAGAACAAAAAAACAGCAGCACCACAAAAAAACTAACATCATGATAAAAATTAATTCATACCTATCGATAATTACACTGAATGTCAATGGGTTAAATGCAACAGTGAAGAGCCAGAGAGTGGCAGAATGGATAAGAAAACAAGACCCTCCAATACGCTGCCTGCAAGAGACACACCTTACACACAAAGACAAAAACAGACTAAAAACTTAAAGGATGGAAAAAAATATACCAAGCTAATTGTAATAAAAAACAAGCAGGAGTGGCAATGCTAATCTCTTATAAAATCAACTTTAAGGCAAAAACCATCATAACAGATAAAGAAAGACAATATATCATGATTAAAGGGTCAATTGAACAAGATGACATAGCCATAATAAATATCTACACACCCAGTGAAAGAGCCCCAAGATACATAGAACAAACCCTACTAGAATTGAAGAAAGATATATATATATAGACAAATCTAGAATAATAGTGGGAAATCTTAATATGCCACTTTTGAGAAAAGATAGAACAACCAGAAAGAAACTCGACAATGATACAGAGGAATTAAACAGCACAATCAACCAACTTGACCTCATAGATGTGTAGAGAGCATTCAACAGAACAGTAGCACAATACACATTCTTTTCCAGTCCACATGGAACATTTTCCAGAATTGACCATGTGTTAGGCCACAAAACAAGCCTTCATAAATTTACAAACATCAAAATACTACAAAGTATCTTATCAGACCACAGTGCTATAAAAGTAGAAATCACCAATAGGAAGACAAAGGAAATAAAGTCAAATTCATGAAAACTAAATAACACTATGCTGAAAAGTGACTTGGTAGTAAAAGAAATAAAACGTGAATTCACAAAATTCCTAGAAACAAATAAGAAAGAAAACACAACATACCTTAATCTTTAGGACACGGCGAAAGTGGTGCTGAGAGGACAATTTATTGCAATAAATGCACACATCAAAAAAAAAAAAAAAAGAAAAAAAAAAGCAAGAACCAAAATTAACACATTAACAAAGCATCTCCAACAATTAGAAACAGACCAATAAACTGAGCCTACAGTCACCAGAAGAAAAGAAATAATAAAGATTGTTGTTGTTGTTAGGTGCCATCGAGTCAGCACTGACTCATAGTGACCGCTATGCACAGCAGAACGAAACAATGTCTGATCCGGGGCCAACCTCACTACTATTGCCACACTTGAGTCCATCGATACTGCCACCTGGCCAATCCATCTCGTTGGGGGTCTTCCTCTTTTTCTCCGACTCTCCAACTTACCAAGCATGATATCCTTCTCCAGTGACTGTTCCCTCCTGAAAATATGTCCAAAGTATGAGGGACGAAGTTTGGCCATCTTGGCCT
>NW_006408603.1:6912331-6957513 GCF_000296735.1 Chrysochloris asiatica
CCCTCCCTAAAAAAGAGAATAAAAGGCTGAGGTAGAGTGCATTCTGCAATGCAATGCTGGGCAATGCTAGGCAATATGTTTGCAGATCTGTCTACCTGCCAGCTTCCATCATATCTGTGTGTCTGTCTTTTTTGTATATATTTCATCTCTCTCTTTCTCTATCACTTTTGGCGCCAGATCTCCCTTCTTCATGACACCCACACTTCCTTGTTGAGGCGGGACCCCGACATAGGACCTTGACACCCATGCTCTGTTCAAACAACTGCTTCTTGGACCAAATACAGATTCCTCATGAGTAAAATTAAGTGTTCTGGAATACTCATACTTCGCAATGTTGTCCATAGCTTGGCATGAGCCACACAATATAATAAATATTAGAGCAGAAATAAACAAGATAGAAAACAAAACAAAAAAAACTATAGAAATAAACAACAGGACAAGAAGTTGGTTCTTTGAAAGGTTTAATAAAATTGACAAAGCATTGGCAAACCTAACAAAACAAAAGAGGAAGAAGGCACAAGTAACACACATTAGAAACCACATGGGCAATGTCACAATGGAACCAAAGGAAATAAAAAAGGATGTTAACAGAATATTATGAAGAGTTGTACTCCAGCAAGTTTAAAAACTAGAAGAGAAGGATACATTTTTAGAAAAACATGACCTACCTAAACTTACACAGAGTGAAACAGAAAACTTGAACAGACCTATAACAAAAGAAGAAATTTATCAGGTCATCAAAAAACTCCAAACCAAAAAAAACACCAGGTCCAGATGGCTTCACTAGTGAGTTTTACCAAACATTCAGGGAAGATCTGTCACCAATTCTACTCAAATTATTCCAGAATACAGAAGAGGATGGAAAACTTCCTAATACATTTTATGAAGCATGCCTAACCCTCATACAAAAACCAGGGAAGGACATCACTAAGGAAGAACATTATAGACCAATATCTCTCATGAACATAGATGCAAAAATTCTCAATTAAATCCTAGCCAACAGAATCCAACAAACACATCAAAAAGATATCATGATCAAGTTGGATTCATATCAGGGCTGCAAGGATGATTCAGTATTAGAAAAGCAATCAGTGTAATCAACCATATGAATAAGAAAAAGGAAAAGAACCACACAATAATATTGATTGATGCAGAAAAGACATTTGACAAAATACAACATCCATTCCTGATAAAAACCCTCAACAAAGTAGGAATTGAAGAGAAATTCCTCAACATAATTAAGAGCATATATACAAAACCAACAGCCAACATAACTATTAATAGAGAGAAACTGAAAGCCTTCCCTTTGAGAACAACAACCAGACAAGGATGCCCTTTGTCACCACTCCTATTCAAAATTGTGTTGGAAGTCTTAGCCAGAGTTATACAACAAGATAGGGAAATTAAAGGCAAATTGGCAAAGAGGAAGTAAAGCTCTCTCTATTTGCAGATGATATGATCCTAGACATAGAAAACCCCAAATCAAAAAATCTACTAGACCTCATTTGAAGATTCAGCAAAGTGGCAAAGTACAAGATCAGCATACAAAAATCAGTTGGATTCCTCTATACTAATAATGACAGCACTGAAAAGGACATTAAGAAAGCAATACCATTTACAATACCTTCTCAAAGGATGAAACATTTAGGAATAAATGTAAACAGTGAAACAAATGACCTATACAAAGAAAACTATAAAACACTACTACAAGGAACCAAAAGAGACCTACAAAAATGGAAGAATATACCACGATCCTGGATAGGAAGACTTAACATTGTGGAAATGTCAATACTGCCCAAAGCAAACTATAAATATAATGCAATCCCACTCCAGATTCCAACAACATTCCTCAAAGAGATGGAAAAAAAAAAATTATAAGCTTTATATGGAAGGCAAAGAGACCCAGGATAAGCAAAACACTGCTTAAGAAGAAGAACAAAGTTGGAAGCCTCTCACTCCCTGATTTCAAAATTTACTACATGGCTACAGTGGTCAAAACAGCCTGGTACTGGTACAATGAAAGATACATAGTTCAACAGAACAGAATTGAGAATCCAGAAATTAACCCATCCACATACAGCCAACAGATTTTGACAAAGTGCTTAGGTATATTGTATGGGGAAGAGATAGTCTCTTTAACAGATGGTGCTGGCAGAACTGGAAAGCGATATACAAAAGATTGAAATAAGACCTTTACCTCATGCCATATACAAACACCAACTCAGCATGGATTAAAGACCTAAATGTGAACCCCAAAATTATAAAGGTCATCAATGACAAATTAGGGACAAATCTGAGGACTCTAATACAGGGTACACACAGACTACCAAACATTGTGAAAATTGAAAAAACAAAAGAAGACAAAATAGATGATTGGGACATACTAAAAATTACGAAAAAAAGCTTCACCAAAAGAGTAAAAAGGGAGCCCACAGAATGGAACAAAATCTTCAGCAATGATGTATCAGACAAGGGACTAATTTCTAATATACATAGAAAACTACAATACCTCTACAAGAAAAAGACAAATCGCCCCATTGAAAAATGGGCACAGGACATGATCAGACACTTCACCAAAGAAGACATTCGGGCAGTCAACAAACATATGAAGAAATTCTCATGATCATTAACCATTAGAGAGATGCAAATCAAAACAACACTGAGATAAAATTTCACACCAGCAATAACAATGAACTTCAAAAAAGTGGTGGTGGTGGTGGTGGTGATGTGCCGTGGAGTCGGTTCCGACTCATAACGACCCTGTTCCGAGGCTGTAAATCTTTACGGAAGCAGAAAGCCACCTCTTTCTCCCATGGAACACCTGGTAGTTTTGAACTGCTGACCTTGTGGTTCACAGTCCGATTCATAACCACTATGCTACCAGAGCTCCAAAAAAGTAGAGGACCATAAATGTTGGCAAGAATGTGGAGAGACCGGGACCCTCCTACATTGCTGATGGGATTGCAAAATGGTCCAACCACACTGGAAAACTGTATGGCACTTCCTCAGAAAGTTGGAAATAGAAATAATTTATGATCCAGCAAGTAATCTACTTAGTATTTATCCACAAGAAATATGAGCCATAACATGAGTAGATATATGCACACTAAAGTTCATAGCAGCACTATTCATAATAGCAAAAAGATGGAGACTGCCTAAGTGCCTGTCAATGAAAAAATACACACAATGGAATATTATGCTACCTTGAAGAGACTATGAACCTGAATCTCTTAGCTAGAGAGCTCCCAGATTCCTGACCCACAAAAACTGAGATAATAAATGTCTTTTCAGTCACTAAGTTTTGGAATAATTCGTTGTGTAGAAACAGACACTAATACACAAGGCTTGCTGTTGTTGTTTGTCGTTAAGTGCTGTTGAGTCAGTTCTGTCTCATCGTGACCCTGCATAGGGTTTCCGAGGAGTGGCTGGTGAGATTGAACTGGTAACCTACCGGTTGAAACCTTGCAGTCCAGTGCATTAACCCGTGGTGCCACACCAGAACTCCACATGGCTTGCTGGCAATACTCTTTATCTTACTTTTTAGGCTGAGATATCAGGCTGAGTCATGGAAGGTCGGTGTGAAATGTAGGAAAGATAAAATTAAGGTTGAGATCTTAAGACATTTTATTTGTTGAAGAGTTAAAAAAGAGCACTTATACATTTATAAAACCTTATCTGATAAAGAAATAGCATCAGAATTCTTCTAAATAGAATTATCAGCTAACCTATTAGAGATACAGGTGCTACTGAGTTCTCAGTGACTATCTATGTAAACCAAAAGCTAAGAGACTGATTGAAGTCAGCATATGAATCACTGGATTGTTTCTTCTGGAAAGACTTAGAATAAATTGGCAAAGCCCTTTAATAAAGAAATTGGACAGAAGCCTCATCCTTTGAGGGAAGAGTTCTCTGTCATTCTTGTAGCCAAGCAACTCAGTCAAAAGGAAACAGTTGTGACAATGATCCAGTGAATATGGATCCGGAATTCCCTTGGCTTGTCTTATCTCTTTCTTAACTTTGTAGAGTGGACTAAGCATGATTTAGATGCTTGAGACTGACAATGGGAAGATTCAAAAGCACAAATCCTGGACCGCCCTTTGATCTTGGACTGTAAGTGCCACAGCTTTTCTTTGTTTCTCATGTCTGAAAAACCCTCTGGTATTAGTGTCACTACCTTGAGCAGTATGGGTGCTGCTGTCAGGAGTTGATATATGATTGGTTGGCTGTCTCAGGTAGGAAATGCTTGACCAATCCCTTGTCTCTGGCTGTATGAGACAGGGGTCAAACCAAGGAAAAGATGGGAGAAAGACAAAAATCTAATCCAGGAGGTTAACAATTAGGGCTTCGTGGTGCAAGTGATTTTGAATTTTGAGAGATACAACAAGTCTCTCCAATATAGGGTCGTTGCAGGTCAGAGTCCTAGGACCTGGCTGGTTTTATCAATCTGGCAGTTCAGGGTCAGTGCAAAGGACATCCCCAATACCTGAAAAAAAGAGTGGAGAAAATGTGAGGTCTTCATAGGAGGAGCCGTCTGTCCCACAACACTTGGGATTGGCTATAGGGAAGAAGAAACTGTCCTTCCATTACTTTCAATTCCCTGTCAAGAGGTCTCTTCTTGTGCTTGAGATGGACTGAGACTAATGATGAAAGACAGTAGAGTTAAAGTGTTGGGACATCTTTTAGCTCCTTAAATCAGCTAAGTTGTGCTGCTGATACAGTCAAGTTCTGCATATTGAACACATTGTGTGGTGAGTTGTCTTTACCTACCCCTATACCCTCTTAGTTTCCATGCAGAAAAAAATATTTTTCTCTGATTAAATTTTGCTAATCTGTTATACATGTGGGTAGAAAAATGGCCAAAATATCACATAATGAAAAAAGGACCCCAAACTACCACCAATCAACCCAGACTTGGCAATGTATGCATACATTTCATGATCAATTCTTAAATAGCATGCTAGACCACTTTTTTCAAGTTTATTGAAATGTTTAATTCATCACAGGCTCTTTTCCATACCACTTGAATGATGAACCAAAGTGGGAATCTGTTTGACAGTGAATCACTCATATCTCTGAGGGATATATTGACCAGATAAATCTTCTTGTGACATGGTTTCTGGAGATAAAAGCACTAATAATATCATTTGCTACTTAACTGGGGGGATCTCATATACTAATAAGAATGTTATTATTGTTAGGTGCCATCGAGTCGATACCGACCCATAGCAACCTTATGTACAGCAGAATGAAACACCACCTGATCCTGGGCCAACCTCACTACTCTTGCCACGCTTGAGTCCATCAATGCTGCCACTTGGCCAATCCAGCTTGCTGGGGGTGTTCCTTTTTTTCTCTGACCCTCCACCTTACCAAACATGATATCCTTCTCCAGCGACTGGTCCTTCCTGACAATATGTCCAAAGTATGAGAGACGAAGTTTGGCCGTCTTGGCCCCCAAGGAGCACTCTGGCTGCACTTCTTCTGTAACGGATCTATTAGTTCTTTTGGCAGCCCATAGCACTTTCAATATTCTCCTCCAACACCATAACTCAGAAGCATCAATTCTTTTATGGTCTTCCTTATTCACTGTCCAGCCTTCGCATGCATATGAGGTTATTGAAAATACCATGGCTTGGGTCAGGTGCACCTTAGTCCCAAGCTGACATCTTTGCTCTTCAACACTTCCCAAACGCCAAAAACTTGATGTTTAAAAAGGAATCTGTGGGTCTTGGGAACAAAGACTTGTGCAGCAGATTTGCCTAATGCAATACGTCATTTGATTTCTTGACTGCTGCTTCCGTGAGTGTTGATAGAATAGTTAAGAATTATTTAACACATGATGCATAGCTGGTATTATTCTAAAACTTTATATGGACTATTTCATTTAATCCACACAATATTCTTACCCTTAAAATCTTACCTGGATCACACATATACAGATAGTGATGATTCCAATATACAGGAAATTGGAGTGAAACCATAGTTTTGCCTTCATATAACAACCCTAGAAAAGAATTACAGGTGCAAATTATATTATTATGGTTATGCAGCTTATAATGAAGTTTATTCAGGAAGATGGTTTTTATTTTACCTTATGCAATGCAAAGAAACAGGCAAATTATTGCATTTTGATCTTTTATGGATGGAGAAACTGAGGCATAATGTTGTTGTTGTTAAATGCTGTCGAGTCAGTTCCAACTCCTAGAGACCCTGTAGAGGGTTTCCAAGGAGCTGCTGGTGAGTTTGAACCACGGACCTTTGGTTAGCAGTCCAGTACTTAATCTACAATGCCATACCAGGACACCAAGGCATATCATAGACAGTATTAAACTAGAGGATATTCTGGTATTGTTATGATTACAGTGGTACAATAATGTAGAAGTCCTAAATTGTTACCCATTCATATAAATTAGATCCCAAGAAGCATCTCAGCAGCAGATAGTCTTTAATTCTTTGAACACTCACTGCTGACCTGGGATTTATGGGTTATGCATTCCTAAGATTGATTGGCATTTCTGCTTCAACAGGCAGTAAGTCCTTAATGGTCCTAACACACTACCACATTTCAGGGCTGGTTGATGGGTGGCTTAGTTTTCCTCCTTAGATGTGAAGAATTCTAGAGACTTCAAAACAACCAAAGAAGAGGGTAACAGACAGGAACTTAGGGACTTGATCTAGTTGGAAGAAAATTTTGGTTTTTTCTTTGAGCCTATTATGAAGATCCAAATTTGGTGGGCAGATTGTTTCAGCAGTTCCATCAACTTTCTCTTCCATCTCCTAATTCCTTCACTTTGAAGTTGATACATTTTGCTAAGGGGCTGGATCCCTGTATATCTAAGGAAGGAGAATAAAGCAAGAGGTGGAAGAGGAAGCTGTTCTATTTCAACCCTACAAATTTCACTTTCTATACAAGAAGCCCCTCCTGCTCAAGAAAAATCTAGACACTACTCTCTGTCACTTTCATATAAATTTTCTCCCTCCAATGTAGTATCTCAGTGTACTAAGATTCTTCACGGTGTCTCATGTCTAAATGAGCTTGTTCCTGCTTTTCTCTGATTTGTCTAGCTACGTGGAGTTTTCTCCCTAGTCTGTCAAAGTTCCGTTTCTGTTTGGGAGGACTAGGATTGGCATGACTGAAATGTCAAGATAATTAGAAATTTAATCAAAGAGACAAATAACAAAGAAGATAAATATATTTAAAAAAAAATACCTTAGTTTCTGCTTTTGAGGGGCAAGATGCTGGTGGTTTGTTGGTCCAATCACTTGTGCCATTTACACCACAACATTGCAGCTAAAAACCAAACCCCAAAAACATGAAGTTTAGAAAGTTAACAGAAAAGAAGTTGTGGGTCTTGGGAAGAATGGTGATTCCTTCAATTCTCTTTTTATATCAGAAAATCTAGAATTGTCCTGACCACTTTGGGTTTCTTAGAACAAAGTGCTTTCACCTTCATTTGCACCATTTCATTCACATTAAGTATTCTGTAAAGCACACAGGGCATGATTACTTTATTTAGCTTTCAGAGATAAGAGAGAGATCAAGCTGTACACACCAGACCCAATGATCAATCTTAAAATCATGAAAAGTAGGAAAATCAAGCATGTTATATGCTTATTTATATGCTACAATAGGAAGTATCACTTATAAAGTAGTCTTAGCAAAAAAATGAGCATGCATCAATCCTCTAAATGTTCAAGGTTTATAAAAACTAAGTCTCCATGACACCAAAACACCTTGAAGAAGCAATTAGCCAGATCCAGAAAGTGGAAAATTCTATAGGACAAATACCCCAATTATCCACCCACAAATAAATATCATGAGCAGAGAGGAAAAATCCATATATGTTTGGATGACATGCCTTTTAATTCTCTTTTAGCTATAGACTAAAAGAGAATTAAAAGGCATGTCATCCAAACATGTATGTGGACATTGTTTGGATCTTGATTGGAACAAACCAGTTACAAGTATTTTTTCAGAAAATAAGGGAAATTTTATTATAGACTATTTGTTAGTTGATATTAAAGACTTATTGTGAAGTTGTAGGTGTGATAAAGAAATTACCCATACCATTGAATTGATTCTGACTCATAGTGACCCTAAAAGACAGAGTAGAACTGTCCCATAAGGTTTCTGTAACCTTTACAGAAGCAGATTGTCACATTGGTCTCTGTCAGAGTGACTACTCGGCTAAAACTATCAAGCTTTTGGGTAACAGCTGAGCTCGTAACCACTGCATAACTGTAAATGTTGAAGTTAGGTGATACATACATGAAGATCTATTTTTCTATTCTTTTTATTTTTGTGGATGCCTGAAGATCCTACAATAATCCTACACATAATTGAGGAAAAAATAAAAAGAATTGGGGTTCTAGAGAGATGAAAGGACTTGCCCCAAATTATCCAGTCTTGGCTTTCGAGCTCTAATATCTGTGTTATTTCTCCTACTCTGCTCTTAGAAGGTATGACTAGGCCATGAGTGTGGTTCCATGTGGTCACAGTGATAATGTTTGAGATATAGACTGTACCAATGCCAGGAGGATTCCACTGACTCATCTTTATCCCCATCAGCAATCACCTACTGAGACAGGAATACAGAATTCCACATGCGTGTTTGCAGGTGGGGAGGGGCATGAAGAATATAAAAATATTACAAGCCTGGTTGGGGCTACTCAGGAATTCAATAGCTATTTCTTATATGATATAACTCTTGTTTGGTCTCCTGATGTGTTGTTGTAGGATCAGCACTGGACCGCGAACCACAAGGTCTGCAGTTCAAACCCACCAGCTGCTCCTTAGAAACTCTATGCTGTTGTTGTTGTTAAGTGCTGTTGCATCAGTATGGACTCCTAGTGACCCTGTAGGGTTTCCAAGGAGTGGCTGATGAACTTGAACTGCCAACCTTGCAGTTCAAAGCGACCTTGCAGTCCAGTGCATTAACTCATAGCACCACACCCTATATACAGGTGGCTATGAGTCAGAAACAACTTGATGGCACTTAACAACAACAACAATATGTGTGTTTTACTTACATCCTAGTTTTTTTCACTCTCCACTGTAGAATCGATTCTGACTCATAGCGACCTTGTGGTTAACAATTCAGTGCTTAACCCACTCCACCATCAAAGTTTCTTTCATCCTGTTGCTGTTGTTGTTGTGAAGTGCTTTCAAGTCAATTCCAACTCATAGTGACCTTGATAGGATTTCCAAAGAATGGTTAGTGGGTTTGAACCAATGACCATGTGGTTCAAAGTCCAGTGCTGACCCTACTGCATCATAAAACGACTCATTATATTCTCATAGGGCTTAAAGAACGAGTCTTTCTGAATTGGTGAAGGATAAAAGAGAGAGTGTAGAGAACTTGGTAACAGTCAGACTGGTTCCTGTGCTCCCTTGTTTATAATGCCATGGCATTATTCTGTACCTCAGAGCTGTGGACCTTAGGTTCTAAAACTTCCAAGAATGGAAGGGCTAAACTCAGGAGGATGCCCTTTGTACTCACAAATGACTGGATGGAGTCCCATGCCATCTTGGTACTGTTGTCCGAGTAGTAGTGGTGGATGCTGTCAGTCAGGCCCTCAGCCACATACACACTCAGCTGCATTCCAGCAATAGAGACATTGTAAAAAGCAGGTGAGTTTAAGGAACAAATAGTTTATAGGACTCAAGGTTAAGTTTAGCTTGTTTTCTGGTTTAATTCACTGTTTTTTTCTGAACTGTCTTCCCTGAGCTAAGGAAGTGAGGGGAGTAAGTACAAATCTGGGAAGATGAGCTGAAGGTAAGATGGTATTGAAGGATAAAGTACATGACAGACTCTTGGCTTTTCAGAATTCTGGTATACATAAGTGCAACAGGGGCCATCAAAACATGGACTGTCTTTAGGTCCTGAGATAGACACTCTTTACTGAAAACTAAGTAGTTATGGAAAGATACATTGATTTTTACTACTCTTCCCATTCATCCTTGAAGGCACCACTCAAATATAGTCTCCTTCATTAGTTGTATCTCTCTCCAGTTACAATTAATCTTTCATTCCTCCATATGTTCTCTATTATAGAATTTATTTTGTGCCAATTTCTTCTATGTCCCATTCCCAATTTCAGCAATGGCACAATGAGTTATATTCTTAATAATTTACCTTCTGTTCATACATGAAGAGCAGGATGGCCAAGGTCACCTCAGCAAGAAGGATAATCAGCAGCAAGGCAAAGAACTGTGGCAAAGTAAAGACATGCTTACAGATTGATCCAGACTCTCCTTCTACTCCCATTCTACTCTTGTAGCAACACATGTTTAGAGGATTTCTGTTCCTGCCTGTTCAGGTCTTTGAAAGCTTTGTCTTGTTTTGAAAGAATATATATGATTTTCCTACTATTAGGCTACAAGCCTCAAGGGGACAGATCAGCTATCTTGTAACATTGTTCTTTTCTATCCATTGTGCCTACCAGAGCAGTATGCACACAATACATATTTAATAACATCTGCTGAATGAAAGAGAGTAAGTAAGCAATTTGGGTAAAACCTATTGAAATGGATGAGCAAAAGGCAAGAAAATGAAATCATGTCTGGTATTTGGAGCCTGGTTCTTTCTGGAGATCAGGGTTAGTATGTGTGGGGCAACTACTGGTGGAAACTAAGAAAAACCTTGTACAGATGGAACAGAGGTGCTCTAATCATTGTCCCAAATCATATTTGTCCTTAACTTTAGACATTTAACCCCCTTATGCTAATCATGGACAACAGGAAACGTATTCACATATTTCCTCTCTACCACCTTTTAACTCCAAGAACTGATTTTGACTACTTAAAACGTGTTCCCTTTTCTATTATATCCCATCTTTTGTCATTAGTTTGGAAACTATGTGCGAACAGGTACTTTTTCTTATTGTCTCTCATCTCCAGTTTAACAACTGACACATATGATTAACCAAATGACTAAAGTAAAAGTGATTGGAAGCCTGGGATGCCAACTCTGTTCTGGGCTCATTGGAGAAATTAGTTTTTCGTTTTGTTTTTTGTTTTTCCACAGAGTTTCCAGGAAAAATTTAAACCTGAAGTTGTTTACTTAGGACAGTTCACTGAGAGAAGACAACTGAAAAACTCTAACATTCTCATTAGAGCTGCAGCCTAGACCCTCCCAAGTTGGGTAACTGCCACCACGCAGCTTCTTGTACAGATATGGGTTACAGACATGTCCTTTGTCATTTTAGTAGGGCCACAGTGCTCAGAAAAGTCTACAGACTAGAAAGATTTTCGTTTAGAGTTATTGACTCTGAATAAGTTCCTGAAGATATATACTACTTGCAAGGCGGGTTTAGATAAACTTAATCTTGGCCAGACATGGAGAAGAAATAAAATGTTATGAAGAGCAATTATGTCAAGGATTATTATTAACAGTGCAAGCTGGATACCAAAGATGGTAGGAATGTACTTTCTCGTCTTTCTCCATGGCTCCAGTCAGAAATAAAATGCTGTTGGTTTGGACAGTTTGGACAGACTGGTTGACCTGTGGTATCAGTCATATGTTTCTATGACTTCCCTGGACCTATAGGTGATCTACCAAGCAACATCTTGCCTGGGATGTTAGACACCACCTTTTCCCACTTAGGGCACCACATTCACTGCTAGGAACTTACCGACATAAGAAGGCACTTGTTTTCCTTGATGGAACCTGTGCAGCCCATGAAGGCGACCACCATGATAATGATTCCCACGATGATGAGCACATTGCCCAGTGTGAGGGAAGGGAGCTTATGGAACAGTACTCCGAAATTGTTGTGGATCAAAAGGTAGATCCCAAATCCCAAAATGCAGCAACCACAAAACTGAACAGAAGAATTCCACAACAGAAAAATATGGTTATGTTTCTTGAATATCTTCTCATACTCTCACTTGCTTTAGATCAGAATCATTTTTTTTTCCCATTGTTCTATTAAGACTCTCATGAATAGTCAATTTACCCAGCTTCCCTATGTTCCTAAAGAGAGAGGTAATCCAAGTTTTCTCTTGTGGGGTCCCATTCATACTTCATTCTATTCATTCCCACATATCAGGGAAAACCTGGTGTTCAGAGCCACACAATATCTTTACCCTATAGTAGGTCTAATTTAATGCTTCAGATCTCCTATTCCTTGTTCCTTCAACTGATCACATGGTATTCTGTTCTTGAGAACCCAAACTCTTATGAATATTCTCATAGACAAGTGAGTATCAATCTGTCCTAGGGCTGAAATTCAATCACTGAATTTGTTAGAGTGAAACCTTCTCAGGAAGAGTGATTTCCATTTCAATCAGTCATCTTCCCAAAGGGTACACACACACACACACAAAAAAAAAAAAAAAAAAAAAAAATCTGTATTTAGGTATACAGAATAAAGAGTCTCAAATTTCCCATCATAGCAGTGGACTCAAGCGCAAATCAAATCCACGGCCACCAAGCTAATTCTGACTCATAGCAACCCTGTAGAATAGAGTAGAATTTCTCCATAGGCTTTTTGAGATGATAAATCTTAACAGGAGCAAACAACGTCATCTTTCTCTTATAGAGCTGTTGGTGGCCTTGAACTGCTGACCTTGCTGCTAGCAGCAGAATGCTTAACCCATTATATCACCAGTAGCAGCCGAAAGCCCTAGGATAGGAATGACAGCCTTGTTAAAAACTGCATTGTTGTTGGTGTTAAGTGACATTGAGTTGGTTCCAACCCATAGCGACACTGTATAGGGTTTGCAAGGAGTGGCTGGTAAGCTTGAACTGCTGACCTTGCAGTTCAAATTGACTTTGCAGTTCAGTCCATTAACACACAGCACCATGCCAGCACTCCAACAGTATCTTTAAATTTTGTAGACTTATACTGTGGCAAGACAGGAAGAGGAAGAAATTATTATATCAAAGAAATTACTAGTTCTTTGATACTAATCTGGGCATGCTGCACATAATGTAGACATGGGTTACATTCCACACCAGGCTATTCAGACGAGAGAAATAGAACCTAAGTGGGAAATGGTAAGCTCAGCCATACTCAGAAGACACACACTTACCCAAAAGAACAAGTTGAAAGAAAACAGGATATACTTCAGTAATTTCAAGCTACTCATGCCCATGCTGGATATTCTTGCCCTAAAAATGAGAAGGCAGAGAGAAAATAAGTAGCCTGATTCTGCAAGGTGGCACGGGAAACCAGAGGATATAAATGTTCATTTCAAGCACCTTCAGCAACATCTTAGGTTTAAACTATGTGGCTCTGCTCTGGAAAGTCTCCCTAATCTCTCTGATGTCATTGTTTCTGAGTTGAGACATCAATTGGTTCATCCTGGACACTCATTTTTTAAAAACCAAAGATGTTTAGAATTAAAAAAAAGCAAGCAATGTAGAAGAGAATAGAGGAATCCTAAGACAAAGATGAGTCAGTGGCAAACATCAACGACAGCAAGCATTTTGGGGTCCATGTGCAGTATCAGTGATTTGTTGTTGTTGTTGTTAGGTGCCATTGAGTCGGTACTGGCTCATAGTGACATTATGCACAGCAGAACGAAACACTGTCTGATCCTGTGCCAACCTCACTATCAGTGACTAGTACTTGGGTATTCACTCAGAAAGGTCAGGGATAGGTTAGCCAATTAGCTGTGGGGAAACCCCATGGCCTGATCACCCAGTTTCTCAAATGCCCTGAAATGCATATACTTACTACATTCAGTTTGTAACCTCTTTGCTGTGTACATGAAAATAGAACATCACTATTCCTCATTCACTATTTTATTGCATCTAAAACATGCATGGTGTTTTCTGTTCTAGATGCTGTGGTAGATACAACTATGACTAAGCAATTATCCATCTTCCTGAGGCAGACAAACTCACAGTTGAGATAAAAATAAAATAAAATAAAATAAATAAAAGACCAACAGATATACAATTAATAAATGAAAAAGACAGCAACAAGAACTCACTTCTTTTTAAATAGCTTATCATTTTCTTTGTAAGGAAGGACATCAACGCCCAGTGTCTGGTTTCAATGCTAGAAACACAATTTTCAACTTTCTTTCAGTGGTAATAAGGCTTTACCTTATTGACTTATTTTTACCTTAGTGACTAATATTTAAAAATTGCATATGAGACTGATGTATAGAGCAAAATGTCAACTAATACTTGTTTTGTTTTTATCAATTTGAGCTATGCCTTTTGTAGTTCATGGATTGATTGCAGAATCTACAGTATACTCTTTGCAATGTCAAGGTACCCAAGAACCAGATGATTTCCAGACTATGGATTAAAAAAAAAAAGACCTAATGCTTAAAACATATGTTGAAATCCTAGTCCCTGTAGATGTGATCCTTCTTGGTCTACTGTGCAGTGTTCTGCTCTATTGTCCGCCAATCCTGGGAGTCATCAGCAGCCTGCCATCTGACCTGCCCAACCTCCCTGCCTATAGTCTGTCTTGCTGATCTTGGACCTTTGTTCATTGGTCCTGAAGCTACATTATTCAGAAGCCTCCAGCCTGGCATCTTACCAATAGACCTCTACAACTGTGTCAAGGATTTCATTTTACTTGGATCCAGTCAATGACTATGGAAGCAGCAGTCATAAAGGAATGAGACAATGTATTGCATTGGGTAAATCTGCTGCAAAAGACCTCTTTAAAGTGTTAAAAAGCACCATGTTTACTGGTCAGAAAGAGACTGGAGGAGCCTGAGACTATGGCCAGTGACCACCCTTCATGTCTGGAAAGGAACTCACCCTTGTGGCCCAATTTTCAGCCAAGTAGTAGAGAGATTTATAAGGAGGGGGGCAACAACACTAACAAGGTATGCTAACAATGGAATGGTCAATCATTCAAAATCAAAAGGGCATTTTTCTAAGGACAAAGTTGAGAAGGGTTAGGAAGGTGGGTGGAAGCACGGGGAGGAAGCAGGATAACTGTTGATTCATGGAGGCGATTGTAATCATTGTGATGAAACAAAGCGTATGATTCATTGAATGTAGGGTTGATGATATTGTCTGTAAACATTCACTCAATTCACAATAAAAAGTTAAAATAATAATAGGAAAAAAAATGTTAAAGAATGTCAGTTTGAGGACAAAGGTGGACCTTACCTTTTCAATTATCTCATATACATGTGAAAGCCGACAGTGAATAAGGAAGACCCAAGAAGAATTGATACATCTAAATTATGGTTTTGGCTAAGAATATTAACCATACTATGGACTGCCAGAAGAACAAACAGATCTGTCTTGGAAGACGTATAGCTGGAATACGTTGTCTCATGTACTTTGGACATGTTATAAAGAGGTACCAGTTCCTGGGGAAGGACACCATCTTTGGCAAAACAGACAAGACCCTCAACAAGCTTGATTAACACAGTGGCTGCAACAATGGGTTCAAATATGCAGTGATTGTGAGGATGGCACAGGACCAGGCAGTATTTTCTTCTGTTTTGCACGGGATTTCTTTGAGTTGGAATTCATTCAATGGCACCTAAAAACAATCTAAAAAATACAAAGCACATATTTAGGATATGTGCTTCTGGTCAAATGAATTAGTAGGAATCATATTCACTCTTTCACCTGAAACAACCAAAAAGTGGAAAAATTATATAAAACAATTTTTGTGAAATATAGGATATCAGACAGTGGAAGACAGTGATGGGAAATCAATTATGTAATTCCAATGATTGCCCCAACTTCTCACATTGAAATCATTTCCAGGCCAGAGGGCTGAGGGAGGAAGAAAACATCCCAAGTATTATTAAAGAAAAAATATGCATTCAAGAAGCTCATTGAACCCCAATCAATGTAGAAAACCACCAAGACATACCATAATCTAACTTTCCAAAACTAAAAAGACTTGGAAAGAAAGCTCTGAGTACTCAGCAGAAACTATGTAAGCAAGAATGCAATGGGATGGCATATATAAACTTCTGAAAGACATAAATTGCCAACCAAGAATTATAAGCCCAGCAAAATTGTCTCTCAAATATGATGGCAAAATTAAGACATTTCCAGATCACAAGGTTATAAAATTAGAAATTAACAATAGGAAGATAAAGGAGAAAAATTAAATATATGCAAGTTGAACAGCGAACTCCTGTTTTAAAACTACTGGGTAATATAAAAAATTTTTAAATGAAATTAACAAAAATCCTTAAATCAAACAAGAATGAAAATACAACATACCAAAACCTTCAGGTCACAGCAAAAGCCATGCTCAGATGGCAAATTATAGTAAAAAAGTATATAGCCAAAAAGAAGAAAGAACCAAAATGAATATCTTAACCCAACATCTCCAGTAATTAGAAAACAAACAACAAAATAATCAGCCTCCAGAAGAAAATAAGCAATAAAGATCAGAAAACAATAAATGAAACTGGAAACAGAAAAACAATAGAAAGAATACACACGACAGGAAGTTGATTCTTTGAAAAGATTAATAAGATTAACCACTGGCAGATCTTACAAAGGAAAGGAGAAGATATAAATAACATGAATAAGAAATGATTGGGTGATTTCATAACAGAACCAATAACAAAAGGATAATAAGAGAATATTATGAAGAACTGTGCTCCAATAAATTTGCAAACCTAGGTGAAATGGACAATTTTCTAGAAACACATTATCTATCTAAACTAACACAAACTGAAGTAAATACAGCTCAGGTTTCATTGGCAAATTCTACCAAACTTTAAGAGAAGAGTTGATACCAATTCTCTTCAAACTATTCCAGACTATAGAAAAGGATGAAATACTTCTGAATTCATTTCATGATACCAAAACCAAGCAAATACATCTCTAAAAAAGAAAATTATAGATGAATACCCCTCATGAACATGTTGTTGTTAAGTGCCATCAAATCAGTTCCAACTCATAGCGAAGTTGTATAGGGTTTCTGAGTCTGTAAATCTTCATGGGAACAGAAAGCTTCATCTTTTCCCATGGAGTGGCTGGTGGGTTCAAACGCCAACCTTGTGGTTCACAGTCCAGTGCTTATCCTATAAAGCTACTATGCATCTCTTTCATGAACATAGATGCAAAACTTCTCAACAAAATTGTAGTTCATCAAATTCAACAGCTTATCAAAAAAATAATACATCATAAAAAATAATACCTGGTATGCAAAAGGTGGTTCAACTGTAAACTAAAAATCAGGAACCACATTATCATATAAACTGCTGTAGAAAATTCATTTGTCAAAAGCCACACCACTCCTGATTAAAAAAATAAACAAAAAATCCACAACACTCAACAACATAGAAATAGAAGAACACTTCTCCCTAAGATCAAGAACAAGGCTAAGATGCCTGACCTTGCCATTTTTGTTCAACGTTTTATTGGAAATCCTAACAATTGCAATAAAAATTAAAAAAAAAAAATTAAGCAAAAATATTGGAAAGGGAAAAGTAAATCAAAACATTAAAATGGATAAAATTTCAAAGGCTGACAATACTAAAAGAAAGACATGGAGATTTGGAGCTCTCACACAATTTTAGTGAGAATATACATGATGCAACTTTGGAAGTTTGTCAGTTTCTTAAAAAGTTAAAAACAATTCTACCATTCAAACCAGGCTTAAAGTACTAGGCCCAAGAGAAATGAAGCACAGATCCACATAAAGACTTATGCATTAATATTTTGGAAACTTGGTGGCTCTTAAAAACAACAAAAACAACAGACACAACTAACAGCCAGCATTCTCCTTGTGAACAGGAACCAGATAAGGATGCCCTTTATTGCCACACTATTCCTGGTGTGGTGCTGTGGGTTAATGCGCCAGACTGCAAAACTGTTTGAACTGTAAGGTCGGTGGTTCAAGCTCACTAGCTGCTCCTTAGAAACCCTATACAGGGTTGCTATGGGTCGGAACAAACTGGACAGCACTTAACAACAACAATATTCAATATTGTGCTGGAAGTCTTAGCCAGAGGCATAAGACATGAAAGAGAATTAAAGACACAGCAGAGGCTGGGATGGCTCAAGAGGCCTAAGAGGCTGAGAGGCCAAGGAACCAGGAAGTAGGAGCTGAAGAGCCAAGGAGCATGGAAAATAGAGATACTTGGACCTTAAAGGGAAGAACAATGGCCTGTTGAGCTTCAAAATGTGAGGCAATTGTTTCCTAGGTTTCAGAACTAGAGTTTCATCAATTCAGTTATAACATGTAGAACCACTGTTCTTTTTTTTTAGATTTAAAGTGCTATATTTGAAAAACAAAACAAAAATACAGTTTGAATTCGGGACAGTTATTTGATTTTCAAAGACTTGAAACTAAAAAGAATGAAAATCACATAGGACCATTATCTATAATTGTTCTATTTTGTTCTTTTTATTCTAAGAATGGAGATTCTTATTCAGAGACAGATAATTAGCTGGTCAAATTTATGTAATCAAGACATTTGTCTATACTTGACCAGAGGTTTCAGAGGCTACTATACAGTCAACTAGTCTAAAGTTATGTTAAATATGAACATTTTCCTAATAATACTCTGAAGTCACATATAATTTATCTCCTTTCTTAAGAAATGCATAGTCTTACTTTAAATAGCTAAAAAGTCTATAATAAACTACAGAGTTTCCTAAGGGTCAAGGTACTCTGTTAACGTGCATTCAAAATGGTGTGGCCAGTGGAAAAGCAAGCATTATAAAGTATGAATGCAATCTTTACCAACATACATTGAGCCATTTTTTCCCCCATTAAAAAAAAGGTAATCCAAAAAAACAAAAAAGGTCTCATTCTATAAAGATTTATCATTTCCATAGCACAGTGAAAGGAACTTGAGTAATAATTACCAATTGTGTTTTCTATTATATATATATACCTAAGAGATATCTCACTAAAAATTGGTATCTGATACAACAGAATGACAATGTAAGAATGTAATATTGTAGTGACAATACTGAGGTTAATGGTTACAGACATATTAAACTCATTGAGTATTAAATGGTTACATCCTGATGATTTATATAGAACATTGGTCCAATATCAAAATTGGAGAACAGTAGCTGGAAATGTATCTCACTCAATGTTCAGAGATAAAAGAGTTAACCATTCTTTCCATTATTTTCTGCAGATAAGTCCTTTTTCATATTGAAATCTGATGGCAGTTAAATTCTGGAGTTTTTCCAAGCTACTGTATGAACAGGATGCTGAAGGCCATCACTATGCTGCATACTGCAACATAAGGACTCTTCTGTTCACCAATTCTGGCATACTTCCAAAATATACCCAACAATCCAGTTTTATTTCTGTCCAGGACGCTGGGTGTCAAAGATTGGATATAAACACAGGTACATATAAGCAGCAAGATTACAGTCAACAGACTCTGAAAATTGAAAATGGTGGACATAGTGAAGCCAGAACCACTGTTCTTGAGTGGCAGAAGGGCAGGGCCAAATCTGCTGCCAAAAGCTGAGGGGACTGGGCTTCCATGCCCAAGGAGCAGAATAATGGGGCCTGCTGGGGCTGAGAGTGTGGGTTTGCTATTCACTTGGAGTAGGATTATGAGGCCACCCAAAGCTGAGGTATAACAGTTATAGCCCCAGTGGGCCTGAAATGTGGAGCTGAAGCCTAGGTCTGAGGTGTCTCCACCCAGAACCCAGAGTATGATCAGCACTGAGAATCTGGAAGATACTGCCACTGCCTAGATGGTCTCAGAGAACAGAGGAATATTTTCAAGACTTGAGAGCTAATGAATTGTTCTGCTGAGGTTTTTTTACTTGCTTGGTGCCCTTTATCCCTTTCCCACCTCTGATTTCTCCTATTTGTAATGGAAATGTCTACCTTGTTCCTTTGGGAAGCAGATAACTTGTATTCTAGTTTCTGAGATGCAATGAAATTTTGCCCCAGGATGGAATTTGGGCTTGGAGTTGAATTAAAACTTTTGTGATGATATGATGGGGTGAATGTGTTTTGTATGAAACAAAAACATGAGGTTTTTTTTTTTGTGGGGGGGGGAGCAGAGGGAAAATGGTGGGATGTCATGGATTAAATTTGTTGCTGTCGAGTCAGTTCTGACCCATAATGACCCTGTATAGGGTTTCTAAGGAGTAGCTGGTAAGCTTGAACTGCCGATTTTGCAGTTCAAATGGCTTTGCAGACTGGCGCAGTAACCCACAGCACCATACCAGGACTCCATGGCTTAAACTATGTCCCTCAAAAATACAAGTCAACTTGACTGGACCATGATTATCAGTAGTTATGTAACGATGTAATTTGGCAGTCATGTAATGATGCAATCATCCCTCATGATGTGATTAGCCAATCAATTGTAAGGGGATTAGAGGAGAATGCAACATCCTTACTCAGGTCAAAGCCCTGATATGACATAAGGCAAGTTTCCCTGGGTGTGGCCTGCATCACTTTTTATCTCACAAAAGGAGAGAGAAGCAGTAGAAGAGGAGGGAACATGAAAGAAGAGCAGGGAGTGGAACGTATCCCTTGGACTTGGAGTCCATGCTCTGAGACAATCCTGTTGTTGTTGTTCAGTACCATTGTCCAGCAGTGCTATACCTACACCCAGGAAAAACCTGACGCCAAGGTACATGGAGATTTCCAAGGAATACCAGAACCACAGATACTGAATGGAGATAAGAAACTTTCTCCAGAGCTGACGCAGACAGAAAGTCTCCCTAAAGTCAGTGCATAGAATTTGGACTTCCAGTCACCTAAACTGTGAGAGAATTAATTTCTGTTTGTTAATGTCGTCCACTTGTAGTAATTTCGTTATTAGCACTAGATAACTAAGACATATAGTGACCCTATGTAACAGAATTGTTGTTGTTAAGTGTTGTTGAGTCAGTTCTGACTCAAAGCAACCCTGTATAGGGTTTCCAAGTAGTGACTGGTGCATTTGAACCGCTGACCTTGTGGTTCAAACCAACTTTGAGACCCAGTGCTTTATCCCAGAGAACCACACCAGGACTCCTATATGACAGAGTAGAACTGAGCTATAATCTTTACAAAAGCTGATCACCTGGTTTTTTTTCTCCTGTGAAACTGCTGCATGGGTCAAACCACCAACTTTCAGCTAGCTATAGCTATGGAATGCTTAATTACTGTTCCACCAAGGCACATAAAAATAAAATAAAATAAAAAACAAGCTTGTTGAATTAACAAATAATTGGGTCTTAGCTCATTAACTCCAGAGAAGCTAAAGAACAGGTGACTGCAATGTCAGAAGCTTTGGATTTGAGGTTTTGCTTTCTTTAAGAAAAAAAAAAAATTATTATACCAATAAGCTAAGTCTATCTTTTGGATTTAGGAAAAGAATTTACTCATTGTAACAGAAAGAAATTGGGCCAAATGGGTTTACGAGAGTCACTCAGTCTCAACATTCTGGGATCTTATGACAGCTGTCTCAGGCCGAAGTATCCATAGAACATCAAATAGATAACTGCCAATGGTCCCAGGACTTCCTTCACTGACTCTTTCCTTCATGGACAGGAAGGGTAACCTCCTTTTTCTTTTCTTGACTTTCCACTTATTTAGACTCCTACCCAATAAAAGGAGGAAATGTGCCCATTTGATGAAGACTGTCACTGTGGTATGCAGTGATGGCCCCAGTGTTCATAAACCTAGAGAATGCTGCTCCATTTCACTTTTTCAGTTCCTGAAGCAGATAGGTTCCCGTTGCAGCGCATTTTTCTCTTAGCCTGGAGATACTTAATCATTCTCTCATGGCCACTAACGGTTAGTTACCATGCCTTCCACTTCACCAAACTACACGTCTGAACTGATATTCCTCTTTCAGTTGGTTTGTGATTCATGATTCTGTGGAGAAACTCCCTTTTCAGAAGAAACATAAGCTTCCAGGAAACCTCCCTGACCAAACTACAGTTAGCTCTGACCAACACCCATGACCTGATGTGGAGGTTCAACCTTTAGTTTCTTCTAAGCAGAGATCTTAGGCTAATAAACTTTCTTGTAGATTTCTAGTTCCAGTCTCTCTTTTCTTTGACTTGTACTTGCAGCACTAACTAAGCAAGTCTTGAATTTAATCAAGTCTAGAGTGGACTCCCATCATCCCATCATGACTGGAGGAAGACTCATTAACAACCTGCAATATACAGATGATACATACTTGCTTGCTGAAAGCGAAAAGGACTTTAAATACTTACTGATGAAGATCAAAGACCACAGCATTCAATATGGGTTGCATCTCAGTGTAAAGAAAACAAAAATCCTCACCACTGGACCAATAACAACATCCATATCAATGGAGAAAAGACTGAAGTTGTCAAAGACTTCATTTTGCTCAGATCATCTGTTAACATTTATGGAAGCAACACTCAAGAAATCAAATGACATATTGCATTACGCAAATCTGCTGCCCAAGACCATTTAAAATGTTGAAAAGCAAAGATGTCAGTTTGAGAACTAAGGTGCACCTAACCTAGCCATGGTATTTTCAATAACCTCATATGCATGCGAAAGCTGGACAGCGAATAAGGAACACAGTAGAAAAATTAATGCATTTGAGTTATGGTGTTGGAGGAGAATATTAAAAGTACCACTGACTGCCAAAAGAATAAAAGCTGTGTTGGAGTAAGTACAGCCAGAGTGTTCCTTGGAAGCCAGGATGGCCAGACTTTGGACATACTTCGGACATATTGTTAGGAGGGACCAGTCACTGGATATCATGTTTGGTAAAGTGAAGGGTCAGAGAAAAAGAGAAAAAGTGAGATGGATTGGCACAGTGGCAGCAGCAATGGGCTCAAACATAGCAACGACTGTGAAGTTGGCCCATGACAAAGCAATGTTTCATTCTGTTGTACATAGGTCGCTATGAGTCAGTACCTACTCAATGGCACCTAACAACAGCAAAGCAGACTCCTGGTGTAGCACTGTAGGATCAGTATTGGACTCTGAACCACAAAGTTGGCAGTTCAAACCCACCAGCTGCTCCTTTGTTATTGTTGTTAAGTACCATGGAGTCAGTTCCAACTCACAGTGACCCTACACAGGGTTTCTGAGGCTGTAAATCTTTGTTGTTGTTGTTATGTGCCATGGAATTGGTTCCGACTCATAACCACCCTGTACAGGGTTTCCGAGGCTATAAATCTTTATGGGAGCAGAATGCCTCATCTTTCTCCTGTGGAACCACTGGTAGTTTTGAACTGCCAACCTTGAGGTTAGCAGCCCGATTCGTAACCACTACACTACCAGAGCTCCTTAGCTGCTCCTTGGAAACCCTATATATATAGGGTTGCTATGAGTTGGAACCTACTTGACAGCACTTAACAACAACAAAGTAGAGTCCTGGTGAGGCACTGTAGGACAAAGCACTAGATCACAGGTCAGTTTTAATCACAGGTTGGTGGTTCAAACTCACCAGCTGCTCCTTGGAAACCCTATAAAGAGTCACTACAAGTTGGAATTGACTTGATGGCACTCACCAACAGCAATAACAACGTGGATGCAAGGTGGTTTGGTGGTAGAATTTGTATCTTCTGTGCAGGAAGTCATGTTCACGTCTCAGTCAATTTTATCTCATGTAAACACCAATTGTCTGTCAGTGGTGGCTTGCATGTTAATATAATGCTGAATAGGCTTCAGCAGAGCTTCCAGACTAAGAAGGACTGGCAATCTTGACTTCCAGAAATCAAACAATCAAAATACTATAGATTGCAATGGGGCAATCTGCAACCAATCTTGGGCAGGATCAGGCAGTATTTTGTTCTGTTGTGCTTACAGTCTCCATGAATCAGGAGCTAACAATAACTGAAGCGAATATAGTTAAACCAAAAAACCCCCACTGTCATTGAGTCGATTCTAATTTATAATGTCACAAAATTAACAAAGTAAAATTGCACTATAGGGTTTCTCAAACTGTAAATCTTTGCAGGAACAGACAGCATCATCTTTCTCTTGTGGAGTTGCTCGTGGGTTTGAACTTCTGACATTGTAGACAGCAGCTAAATGCTTTACCCACTGTACTATCAGGACTCCCAGAGTTAGAAGTGAAGCATCAAAAACTCAATCAGTTCTTGATCTTTGCCTTACCTTAGTAGTTAATCTGGAACCACAATAGATATCCTTGTCATTAGACAAACCATTATGTTTATATAATGTTAGCGAATGTCCCTCAAATTAAACAAAAACAATAAGGAGTGAGGGGACTTCATGGCAACATAATGTTGTAAGTGAATGGGGCTAAATTTAAGAAATAGTAAATAATGCCAGATTTGTTTTTGTTGTTGTTCTATTTTAATGAGTGACTTCTGAGAAACAGAATCTACAGAAGTCCTCTTGAGTAGTCCAAATGGTTCATTTGTCTAGCTGGTAATTGAAAGGTTAGAGGTTGGAGTCTACTCAAGATATCTTGAAAGAAAGGCCTGGTAAGCTTTTTCAGAAAAACAAGTCATTGAAAAGCTATGGAGCACAGTTCTACTCTTATACACATGGGTTGCCATGCGCTGGAGTGAGCTTTTTGATCATAGAGCTAGAAATTTTATCCTTATATGTAAAATTACTAGTTAACAGCTCAAAGAACATGGTGTTCCAAGGAACGCAATTTGATAAGCACTGGTTTTAGAATCAGACAGGTCTCGTTTTGAATTCTGGCAGTGACACTATGGCTTTTGGCAACTTTCTTAACCTTTCTAAGTTTCCTTATCTTCAGAAAGGGGATAGTAAGACTTACCTCATTGGTTGTTCTGATGAGTAAATGATGTAATATTTCCTAAATGACTCAGTATCTGAGTACCTAGTTCAGTGAATACTAGCTGCAAGAGCCAGTTCAGAGCTTCCAGTCCATTCCTAAGAGGGACTATGAATTTCTGCTAGATTTTTAAAGAATAAAACTTACCAAAGACCAAAGTCTTTTGTTTCCTTGTTTCATTTTTTGAAAATATTTTTTTCCCCAAAATTCTGTGTGGCCTTTGATAACAATAAAGAAAAGTACTAAGAATGAAATATTAAAAAATCTGAAACCCCAGTCCCCATAGACAATCACAATTAACATCTAAAACCATGATATTCTGTAAGGGATTGGCTTTCTATCCCTTCCTCCAATCAACTTGATGACGATGGGTTTGGTGTTTTTAAGTACCTCTTCCTACAATATTTGTGCTAGGCTATCCTAAAGGTTGGTGGTTGATAGTATCATGGAAAATTACAGCCAAGAAAGCCCTATGGGACAGTTCTATTCTGTAACACATGGAGTTGCTGTTGATAAATGCCATCAAGTCGGTTGTGACTCATAGTGACCCTATTTGAATCACAGGCCTTGTGGTTCAAACTGACTTTGTGATCCAGTGCTTTATCCCTCAGTGTCACACCAGTACTCCATATAAAGCATGGAGTTGTGGTTGTTTAGTGCTGTCAGTCAAGTCATGGGGTAGAAGTGTTTAAAACCAGTTCCATGACAATGGACTTTTGTTTTTGATCTCTTCAAACACAGATCCTATGGAGGTCTTGCTTTCTCAGAGAACACTGTTGGGACCTTGAGAAATATTTTGTTTTATAAATACTGATTATAGAAATGCATCCTCATGGCATCTTTTCAGCAATTCTTGGCCACACTTATGATGTACTGATGCTACTGCTTGGGTAGGAATTCTCAATGGGAAATTAGTAGAGTATTTGCCTCTATCTCCCAACACAGAATTCCATGCCCCCACTCTGAGGGTTTACCCATGGGTTTTGGAAACACACATCTTTCTCTCTCCCAAACCTTGTTTCCAGATCGCCTTCCCAAACTGAGCATCCACCTTCAGCTGAATTCTTCCGATCCTCTGACCAGCAGCGGTGCCAAGACCATCTCTGTACAGCTGTCTGACTTCTCTGGGTTCTTCCTACAGTGACAGCTGGACCTGTGAGCTTCCTGAAAGCAAGAGCCCAATCTCTGGGACCCAGAGTAATTAAATAGAGTGAGTGCTCACCACAAGTACTATGGACTAGATTAAGAACACAAACCACTAAATCAGCACAGCATTTCTTAGAACGGAAGTAGAGAAAAAAAATGGCTGTAACCTTTCAAAACGTTCCTCCCCTTTAATCTAGGGTAAAATCCAGGTTGAGAAGAAGAAACCTGTTTCTCCACCCTCATGTCAGTATACATGCCATCTACTCAGCCATGTGGACTTTTAGAGCTTAGCCTCATCCAAAGTCAGACCCCTAATCTTGCCCTTCTCCTTTAGGTACAGGGCTTGCAGAATCAAGTATGGAAAAGAGATTTCTAATTTCTGGGGTCCCACACCTAGGACTTACTCTACTCCAGTCCCAATTGGTTACTATTATCTCTGCTATGCTTGAGGTCCAAACTACTTGGACTGTGTCTATCCTGAAGCCTCAGTGTAGACTGCCATAATCTCCAATCCTCATAGTAAATTCAGACTTTGAAAGTGAGTCCAAGGAGTCTTTGGCACACTCTAAACTTTCTCTTAAATTTTCTGGGTACATTCCCTCCATTAGAGAAAAGATGACATCGTGTTATAGTTATGCACTGCTGTGTCTGTCCTCCATAATAGACTTGAAGCATTTGGAGGTTGACAACCACATCATTTGTCCTTGTGTCTCCAGCATTCATCACAATGCTTGACATTGGTATGTTGTGGAGTAGGAGTGGGGTCTCAAAGGTCTGGATTCCTGGGCAGTTAATGCACAACATGAGCTCATAAGAAAGCAGAGACCAGTACAGTTTGTGACTCTTGTCACTGAACAAAGGTGAAGTCCTCAAGTTATGGTCACAGATTGTTAGTAATCGATATATTCTAAATCTTTCCCTGTGGGTGCAAACACATCTAATCATTTAATTTAAAAGTTAGATATTTCCCCCTGACCCACACAGGAAATATCACAGGAAATCATGTGTCAGCCCAGCCCATGCTCCGATTCAACCACAATTTCAAAACTGCAGATTCCGCTCTAGATTGAGAAAGCAAAAATGTCTTTGTTCAGCCCGCAGCTAAGATTCAGTTTTTATTCAGAACACCTGCATATATGATCTCATATAGGAGCTAGTTTTTTATCTTCCATCAGCGTTCCTTAAGGGCAAAACTATTTGCTAAACTCCTCCTTCTACCAACTTAGCACGTCTCCTATACCACCAGTATGTTCCAAAGCACAATGCCTGACCCTCTATAGGCACTTTGTTGTTGTTATGTGCTGTGGAGTCAGTTCCGACTCATAGTAACCCTGTACAGGGTTTCTGAGCCTGTAAATCTTTTTGGGAGCAGAAAACATCATCTTTCTTCAGTGGAACAGCTGGTCATTTTGAACTACTGACCTTGAGATTAGAACCTGGTTATTAAATTAATTCATTGAAAAGTCTGGTCTTTATTTTTAGATTCAAGACTCCATAATGCCTCCATTAGTGTTGACATTTTGTTTATGAATCTAGAGACCTCTGCCCATTCCCATCCCCTTTAGCTAGTGGGGATACATGTGGGCCTAGGGGTTGTTTCCTTTCTCTTTTCCAGGGCATAATCAAGTGAGAGTCTTGTAGATCTTAGAAGAAAGTTCTGATACTTAAGTTTCCAGTGGTGACCTGACCCTCAGCCACTACCGTGATCATCACAGAAAAAGTGAGGACCATAGCTTAAAGCTTAGCTACGCTTTGCTGGGTCCTGCAAACTCAAACATCAGTTAAAACTCATGAACTAGAAATTATTGCAATATTAAGTTTTGTTGATTGACTTTCATAAGTGTACTTCATTTTATGTTTATTAATATTCATGTTTTATATACCAAGAGTCCTAGTGTGGCACTGTGGGTTAATGCACCAGACTGCAAAGCCATTTGAACTGCAAGGTCGATGGTTCAAGCTCACCAGCTACTCCTCGGAAACTCTATACAGGGTTGCTATGGGTTGGAATCAATTCAATGGCACTTAACAACAACAACAACAACAACATACCAAGAATGTTTATTTGAGGGAGTCTTGAGGATAACAATGTCCTTCTTGACCTTTAATACCTGTCAAACTAATTATTCTTTATAGGTGTCTAGCTTTCACCTCTCAAAATACATTTGCTAAGCATGTTCTATGTTCCTGGGCCTGAGCTGGATGTTGGAAATTTAACTATCCTTCCATTTAGGGTCTCTGAGGAATTGTAGTGTGAGTCACTAGGTTTGCTTTTGAACTTTTCCCCAAATGAACAAGGCCTATATCTCAGAAGCCAAGCTGCCTTTATAAATGACCCTATCTGTTGGTTATTTCCTTACTTTTTAAAAATCACAAGATCAGTCTTCTAAATCCTGAAGCACACACACACACACACACAAATCTCCCCTAGTTTCATTCCAAACAGAAAGCTCCAGGCATCAGAAATTACCACACACAGAAGTTCAAGTTGTGGAGCAATTTAAGCACATGAATGTCCTGATATGGGATAATGGGAACCTAGCTTTATGTCCAGATTGCCTTTTGGGGGTCACTAGGTGGAGGGTCAGAGAAAAAGAGGAAGACCCCTGGCCAGATGGATTGGCAAAGTGGCAGCATCAATGGGCTCAAGTGTGGCAACAGTTGTGAGGTTGGCCCAGGACCGGGCAGTGTTTTGTTCTGTTGTGCACGAGGTCGCTATGAGTCAGTACCTACTTGATGACACCTAACAACAGGATCTTGTTATAGGGAACTCCTGGTGTGGCGCTGTAGGATCAGCACTGGTCCATTAACCACAAGGTTGGCAGTAATAGCAGCTACTCCTCCGAAACCCAATACAGGGTTACTATGAACTGTGACTCAAATGCACTTAACAACAATGGGATCTTGTTATAAGGAGCACTTGTAGCACTCAGAGGTCAGTTGACCATGGCAGAAAAGACCTAGCAATCTGCTCCTGTAAAGGTTACAGTTTAGGAAACCCTTTGGAGTAATTCTACTCTGTACTACAGGATCACTCTGAAGTCAGAATCGACTCAACAGCCACAACAAGGAGGAACTTGCCGATTGTTGTACTTCCTACACTGTATTTGTGAAAACAGAATTCAAAGGAAATGTTAGGGTGTTTAAAAAGGTCTATAATGAGCACTGGTGTCACAGTGGCTTAACCACTGGGTTACTAACAGCAAGGTTGATGGTTCAAACCCACCAGCAGCTCTATGGAAGAAGGATGAAGCCACCTGTTGCCGTAATGATTTAGAGTCTTGGAAACTCTGTGGAGCAGTTCTATTCTGTCCTATATAGGGTTGCTATGGGTCAAAATTACTCCGTGGCAGTAGGTTTGGTTTTGGTTTGGATAGAGATGTGTGGAAACTCCTAAGAAGATACACTTCCTACCCCCCCCTCCCCACCTCCCCATAAAATGGTTCAGGGCTTCGCTCTCAAACCAGCTTAAAATTCTATCAAACTTACCTTTTCAGACAGTGTTCTGAAGTTCTTGAGGCAGAATTTAGTGATTATCCTTGAGGTGGTCTCAACAAATCTGCTAACATGAATGTCTAGGGCTATTTGTGAAAAGGAGAAGTGAAGAGGGGATAAATAGGATCTTGCTGTGACGACAGGAAGCTCAGATGAGAAGAGGAGGAAGTGAGGCTGAGTCTGCCCTCTGGAGAATCATAGTCAACCCTCCCCAAGTGGCTTTTTTTTATCCTTCCTCCCACGACTCACCCAAGTATTTAAGCTAGTTTCTGTGAAATAAAGGAGAGTCTGAAAACAATCTGTGAAATAAAGGAGAGTCTGAAAACAAAGGTAGTTCCAACACTACTTTCGGAGGACTTGTAAGTTGTCCCTGGGTTGCACAAATGATTAATGTCTTCAGCTACTATCTAAAAGTTTGGAGGTTTATGATCACTAGAGGTCCCCAGAAGAAAGACAATCTACTTCTGGAAAAGAAATCAGCCATTGAAATCCTGTGGAAAAGTTCTACTCTGCCACATGGTATCACCAATGACAACTGGGAATGAGTTGTAAGGTCATTTGCCAATGATTATGTCTGGAAAAGGACTGCTTCTCAGTTGAGGTGGCACCTCAAAATTACCTTTGATCAGTTCAAAAATAACTATGCCTGACCTCAACACTAGAGGTGCCCATTGAAGCTGACTGGGATTTGACAAGAATCAGTATTTAATTTAATTTTTTTTTTTTTTTTAATTTCAGGACAAAGACTTAAGAAGGGTCTTTTAAAAACTATTTCATCACACACACTGCCTTCATCTGCTTTTAGACAGATCTGTCTCCAGTTTGAATGGGTCACCATTTTCATACTTCTGTGTTTCCGATGCCAATAATGTTTTACAAGACAGCATTATTGAGGTCAATGCCTAAAGAATGATCCAAGATATACTGGTAGAAGCAATTTGATTAGTAGGGAAAGCACTGGATTTATATTCCAAAAACCTGGGTTTCAGTTACAGCTTTATCTCTGTTAATTGTGAGATGCTCAGCAAATCTCAACTATTCAAGCCCAGTTTATTAATAATAACATCTAACAATAATTCTGTGAGATAATTACTGTTATAATTTTTTGCTGGTGCTGCCACAACAGAAATGGCTCAGGTGTGTGATGATAAGGAACAGAAATTTATTTTATCACAGTTCTAGAGGCTAGAAGTCTGAATCAGAGTCTTTACCTGTGCAGATTTTTTTTTCTGTAGGTCTCGCTCTTGGTTTCTGGTGTTGGTCAGCAATCCTTAGTGTTCTTTTGCTTGTAGAAAACCCCTCACATGTTATCTGTTTACTCCCTGTGTATGACCCTGTTACTATTCTGGTCTTTTACAACTCAGAAGTGATCAGCTTTAGTATCCACCCTACTCTGGTATGACACAATAACACACCAATCCTATTTCTAACCAGGACCAAATCCACTATTGCAGCAGGGGGCAGGACTTTGATATATGTGTTGTTGTTGTTGTTAAATGCCATCAAGTCAGGTCTGACTCATAGTGACCCTGTATCGGGTTCCGAAGAGTGGAAATATATACATATATATATTCTTTTTGGAGAGGGGGCAGGGGAAGTTACAATTCAGTCAATAAGGAGCCTTGGTGATGTAACAGTTAAGTTTTTGGTGTAAACGTACCCAGCAGCAGCTCTGTAGGAGAAAGCCCTGACAATCTACTTCTATAATGATTACAGTCTATAAAAATTCTATGGAGCTGTTCTACTCTGTTACATGGGGTCTCTATGAGTCAGAATCGATGACACCTAACCACACAACGCAATCTGCACAGGTGAAGAAACAGAGGCTCAAAGAGACTAAATATTTGTCCCAAGATGGCACAACTAAGAAATGGCAGAGCTGGGACTAAAATCCAAGGTTGTCCAAAGTCTGTATGTGATCTACACTTCCATTAATCACTACAGTCAATAAAGTGGAGAACATTATGGCATCTAACTCTCCTTGAGGGGTCCTGGTTTGGCGCTGAAGGATAATGCACAGGACTGCAAGGTCAGTTTGAGCTGCAAAGTCAGTTTGAACCACAATGTCTGTGGTTCAAACCCACCAGCTGCTCCTTGGAAACCCTATATAGGGTTGCTATGAGTTAGAACTGACTCAAAATCACTTAACAACACCAACAGCAACTCTCCTTTGTAGTTTGGGATCAAACTGATCTAATGCCATTGAGTTGACTCCCACTCACTGTGATCCTGTATAGGATTTCCGAGGCTGTAAATCTTTATGAAAGCAGAAAGCCTCATCTTCCTCCCACAGAATGGCTGATGGATTTGAAGTCCTTATACCACAGTGCCACCAGAGCTCCTTAGTTAGTAGTAAAGCACTAGACAAATGTTTTCCATTTCTTTTCACAAATGTTCTACTGTCTGAAGTTTGGAATTCTTACTCTTAAGCATTTAAAAATATATATATATCTTGTAAAATGCTAGGCCAGGCTTAGAAAGAATGCAATGATTTTACCTTCAGGTATGTCAAGGACTTATATGGGTGGAAAAGGATAGATAATAGATAAGGTAAGAATTAGAAAAATCCCAGAACTTGGAATGCTGACTGAAGGAAGATGATAGGACTGTTGTATGCCTTTAAGTTGATTCTGACTCATAGTAACCCTATACGAAAGAATAGAACTGCTCCATAGGGCTTTTTAGGGTGACATATTTATGGAAATAGATCACCAGGTTTTTTTCTTCTGCAGAGCAACTGGTGATTTAGAATGGTCAGCCTCTCAATTAGCAGACGAGTGCTTACCCATTGTGCCAGCAGGGCTCATTTAATAATAAGAATGTTTTTGTTGTTGTTAAGTGCTGTTGAGTCAGTTCCAGCTCATTGCGACCCTGTATAGGGTTTCTGAGGAGGAACTGGTGAGATTGAACTGCCGACCTTTCCATTCAAACTGACTTTACAATCCTGTGCTCAAACCACAGAGCCACACCAGGACTCTAGTAGGAGACAAAAAGTCTCAAAGCACAAGAAACCATATTCCAGACCACTAGAAATGAGGTAGTGAATAAAATGTATGTAATTATTGGCTTTGTTGTTAAGTGCTGTCAAGTCGGTTCCAACTCATAGCAACCCTGTATAGGGTTTCTGAGGAGCGGCTGGTGAGCTTTTGGAGTCATGGTGTGGCGCTGTGGATTAATGCACCAGCAAAGCAGTTTGAATTGCAAGGTCTGCAGTTCAAGTTCACCAGCTGCTCCTTGGAAACCCTATACAGGGTCGCTATGGGTCAAAATTGACTCGACAACACTTAACACCAACAAATAATTGGCTTTGGAGCAAAAGTGACCAGTTTCGATCTCAACTCTTCACTTGCCAACCATGAACTTGGGAAAGTTATTTCAAGTCTCTGAGCTTCCTCATTTGTAATATTATAAAGAGTACCACATTCTCTGAGTTGCTGTGAATAATAATTAAGACAGTACACATACACACTTAGTACGATACCTGACACATAGACTTAATAAATAGAAGTTATCACAGCTGAAACCACTCTTTCCCAGGGACCACCCCTAGTCAGAGTTTATTCCAGAATCTGAATGTCTCAGGGTGAGAAGGAAGAAGGAGAGAACTAGCTTTCTGAGATGTGTTCTTGTAAGTCAATCACTGGGATGCTCATCCATCTCTTCATTTATCAGATGAAGAAACTGTGGGTCAGTGGTTAGCTTCAAGGTTCACTACTGGTAAGTGGAGTCCTGGTGCGGTGTTGTAGTTTAGTGAGCTGGACTGAAAATTTGGTTTGAACTGCAAGGTGACAGTACAAGCTCACCAGCTGCTCTTTGGAAACCCTATACAGGGGCACTATAAGTCAGAACCAGCTCAACAGCATTTAACAACAACAACAAATAAGGCATTGGGAATATAAACTAGATTTTGACCATTTTAGTCCAAGAAAATTCCAGTGAATGAAACAGGGTAAAACTGGGAACATACATTTTTCAAAACTTACTGCTCATCATAAGAATTGGTCTATGTTTGTAAGAAATGGTCGATGCTCAACCATTCAGAAAGGTAGCATATGATCAAGAACCAATGATACTGAAGGAAGAAATCCAAGGTGCACTGAAGGCATTGGCAAAGAACAAGGCTCCGGGAATTAATGGAATACAAACTGAAAATTTTCAATAAACTGATGCAGCACTGGAGGCACTCACTCATCTATGACAAGAAATTTGGAAGATAACTATCTGGCCAACTGATTGGAAGATATCATATCTTTGCCCATTCCAAAGAGAAGTGACCAAATAGAATGTGAAAATCATCAGATACTCTCATTAATGTCTCTTGTAAGAACAATTCTAATAAATATAATTCATAAATCACTTCAACTATGCATTGGCTGGTAGCTGCTAGAGGTTCAAGCTGGATTCAGACGAGGGCATGGAATGAGGGATATCATTGCTGGATATCTGATGGATCTTGGCTGAAAGCAGAGAATAACAGAAAGATACTTACCTGTGCCTTATTGACTATGCAAAGGTTTTTGATTGTGCAGATCATGACAAGCTATGGACAACATTGCAGGGAATGAGTATTACAGAACACTTAATTGTGCTCATGAGGAACCTGTACATAGACCAAGAAGTAGTTATTCGAACAGAACAAGGAAACACTGAATGGTTTAAAATCAGGAAAGGTGTGTACCAGGGTTTCATTCTTTCACCATTCTTATTTAATGGGTATGCTGAGTAAATAATTTGAGAAACTAGATTATATGAAGAATAACGTGGCATCAGGATTGGATATATGCAGATGATACAACCTTGCTTGCTGAAAGCAAAGAGGACTTAAAATACTTACTGATGAAGTTCAAAGACCACAGCCTTTGGTATGGATTGCATCTCAATGTAAAGAAAACAAAAATCTTCACCACTGGACCAATAAATTACATCAAGATAAATGGAGAAAAGATTGAAGTTGTCAAAGACTTCATTTTGCTTGAATCCAGTATCAACAGTCATGAAAGCAGCCATTAAAAAAGCAAATGACATATTAGATTAGGCAAATCTGCTGCACAAGACCTCCTTTAATATGTTTAAGAGCAAAGATGTCAGTTTCAGGACTAAGGTGTACCAGACCCAAGTCATGGTATTTTCAATGACCTCATAAGCATATGAACATTGGTCAATGAATAACAAAAACCACAGAACAATAGGTGCATTTGTGTTATGGCATTAAAAGAGAATATTAGACGTACCATGGACTGCCAAAAGAACAAACAAATCTGTGTTGTTAGAAGTATAGCCAGAATACTCCTTAGAAGCCAAGATGGTGAGACTTCGTGTCTCATACTTTGGACATATTATCTGAAGGGGCCAGTCTCTGCAGAAGGATGTCATACTTGGTAAAATGGAGGGTCAGTGAAAAAAGGAAGAACTCAATGAGATGGATTGACAACAGCAATGGCTTCCAGCGTAGGAAAGATTGTGAGGTTGGCGTAGGACCAAACAGTGTTTTCTTTGTTTTGCATAAGGTCCCAATGAGTCGCTACAGACTCAACAACACACAATAACAGCAACAACAACAACTGATCATCATGTTTCTAATTCAACAACTCAAAGTGTTCTCTGAATATCGGTTGTGTAAGGCTCTCTGGGAGCGTAGTGGTTACAAATCAGGCTGCGAACCTCACGGACAGCAGTTCAAAACTACCAGCTGTTCCACGGGAGAAAGATGAGGCTTTCTGTTCCTGTAAAGATTTACAGACTAGGAAACCCTGTACAGGGTCACTATGAGTCAGAACCGACTCCACGGCACATAACAACAACAACAGCAACAACAAGGTGTTAATAGAATCAATCTAGTTGAAAACTCAATAAATTGTTTCATGTTTTTGTTGGGAAAAGGTGAGTTACAGAAAGATGAAAAGATTCTTTATGGTGCAACCTGTCAGTTCCTTAATATTCTGTAAGTAAAGGATATAGTATACAGATTTTCTCAAACTTATCTACCATGGGACCATTTGTTGAGAGTGAGGTGTTATTTCTCAGGGAACATTTTTTCCCAAGTATCCATACCTTAAGTAACCATAGTTATTAACACTCCTTCTCTGATGCATCACTGTCCCTCTCCTGGGGTTACTGTGACACTGATAGACACCTAAAACGGAGGAGCTGGTGAGAAGCTTCTCATTTGAGTAACATTTTTCCAGGTATCTCACCCATCCCAACAACTTAAATTACTCTCTCTATATAACCCATATGTCCTATTTGAGCTCCATATGTTATCTACCTAGATGTTTCTTAAATCCAGTATCCAAAATGCAGTCGAGTTAAACTTAGCATCTTCACACTGAAGATGACATTCACCATCTCAGGGAAAATGCTGACTCCAAGTTGCTGAGGTTACAAGCCAGGCATCCCCTGAGGCTTTTTTCTCTCCCACACTACCACACATTATGTGGTGTGGGAGAGAAAACCCACTACTGCAGAGTCAATTCTGACTCATAGGACAGGCTAGAACTGAACTGCTCATAGGGCTTCCAAGGTTGTAGATCTCTATGGAAACAAACTGCCACATCTTTCTCTGGCAGAGCAGTTTGTGTGCATACCATAGACCTTTCAGTTAGCAATCAGGTGCTTTAATGTCTGCACCACCAGGGATTGTTATGAATCTCCAAGTTCTATAAATTCCACTTCTGCCTGAATATTTTTCAAATCAGTTAACTTCTCTTCAATCCCACAGCCATAATACTAATCACTATCTCTCACCTTGATTACTGGATCCCAGGCTCCTTCAAGACCAGCTTGGAAGTTTCTTCACTCTGCCCCAGGAGGAGAGCATTCTAAAATGTAAATTGAATTGTGTTTACCCAGTTTAAATCTCTTCACTGACTTCTCATAGGCTATAACTCAAACCCATTGTCATCAAGGTGATTTTGACACATATCAACCATGTATAGTGTTTCTGAGATTGTACATTGGGGAGCAGAAAGTCTCATCTCTCTTCCCGGAGCAGCTTGGTGACTTGAACTGCCAACGATGCCGTTAGTAGTCCAGTGCATATTTTTGGACACTAGGGTATAAAGAACTACTTAATATATTTACACTGACTGACAGCTGGCCACTTCTTTCCCATCACTACCCTGTGTTCCCACTACACTGAATTAATTTGAATTGCTCAGACAAACCAATCCCTTTCTCTCTTTCTTTATCACTTGCTCACCTGCTATCTTGAATGTGCCCTCTACTCTTCACTTAACTAGTTCTTACTATCCCTCCGGAGTCCTGGTGTGGTGCTGTGGGTTAATGTGCTAGACTGCAAAGTCCGTTTGGGTGAACCACAAGGTTGGCCATTCAAGCTTACCAACTGCTCCTTAGAAACACTATACAGGGTCACTATGGGTCGAAACTGACTCAACAGTACTTAGTAACTCATCTTTCACATCTAAGTTTCCTCCAATAAGCCTTCCAAACAGAATGAGGACTCCTGTTATGTGCTCTTCTTGCTGACACGCACTGCCATCATTCATTGTCTTTAAAATTGGCTTCCCCACTAGACTCAAAGCTCCATACATTCTGTGTTGTTCTGTTTAATCTGTGTTAACCTTGCTTGTGTGCATTTTTGGTGCCTAGTTCTGTGCCTAGCAACTAAGAGATTATCAATAAATAGCTTGAGCCAGAGATTTGAGAAAGGAGTGATGTGGTAGACATTTGTAGAGGGAGGAGTGGTTATTAGAGGGGAAGTTTATGGATCTTAAAAGACTATGAGAAAACTAAAAATTCAAAATAAGAGTTGTTCTTAGCAAAATAGACATCTGTGTAATTAAGGTTTTGTGTCAACTTGACTGGGCCAGGATTCTCAGTGGTTTGGTAACTGAGATGGAATTATTTATCAAGATATGATACAATCACTTTTATGATGAGATCTGCTATAAGTATCCAATAAATTGAAAAGAAGCTTCCTCTGAGGTGTGGCCTGCTTCCTATATAAAGGAAAAGGGTTTTTTTGTTGTTGTTGTTTTTGCTGTTTTCTGCTGGGTCTGAATTCTGCAATTTTGCATGTCATTTGACCTCCAGTTCTTAGACTTGAGCCAGTGGCCTGCTGTTTTCGCAGATCCTGAGAGTAGTCAAAAGATTACCACCTGACTGGCTTGACCTACCTAGCCTGCCTGCCTCCCATATGACCTACTGCTATTGGTTTACCTCATCTATAGACTTTCCCACTTCTACAACTGTGTGGAACACTTCCTTGATATTGACATATATAGACTCCTGATGTGATGCTGTAGCACTGGACTGCGAATCATAAAGTCAGCAGTTCAAACCCACCAGATATTCCTCAGAAATATGAGTCAGAAGCTACTCAATGGCATTTAATTACAACAACATATCCACATGAAAGCTGCACAATGAATAAAGAAGATAATAGAAGAATCTAGGCATTGAAATCATGGTGTTGGCAAAGAATATCTGAAGTACCATGGACTTCAAGAAGAACAAATATGTCTTGGAAGAAATACAGCCAGAATGATTTTTAGAGGTGAGGTTACTGAGACTTCATCTCTAGCTATCAGGAGGAGCCAGTACCTGGTGAAGGACATAATGCTTGGTAAAGTGGAGGGTCATTATAAAAGAGGGAATGAGGTGGTGGCAGCAACTATGGGCTCAAACATAACAATTGTGAGGATGGCAGACACAGAACTGGGCAGTGTTTTATTCTGTTGTGCATAGGAGTTGTCATTATGAGTTGGAAATGACTTGACAGGACCTAACAAAAATCACACACACACATATATATATATACATAGCATAGTGATTATGAGTCAGACTGCTAATCCCAGCCATTCTGTGGGAGAAAGATGAGGCTTTCTGCTCCTGTAAAGATTTACAGCCTTGGAAACCCTATAGAGAGTCGCTGGAGTCGGAACAGACTCCACAGCACATAATCATCACCACCATATATGTATACACACACAAGCTTTACTGGCTTTGCGTCTCTAGAAAACCCATCCCATGACAACATCCATTTTAATGGAGAATATTTTTTCCTTTAATCTATTACTTTGCATCATTTCATTAAGAAGAATGGACCCAAGTGTTCAATGATCAGAGGTGACTGTTGCCTGAGGATATAGAATTATATGCCAATTGAGATACAATCTACAATATTTTATCGAGAAATCACATTATCTCTGACTGCCAGATGTTTATAATTCATTCTGAGGAACAATAAAAAAGACAAAAAGAAAATGTCAGGGAACATTATTTTGTTGGATGCTCCGGAAGAATGCTCAGAGTTGGAAAATATTAGAAAATTAATTTAGCAGAAAACTCATGGTTTGGTCTCCTCAGTGCAAACTATATTGATCAAACGTCATATGTGATAATAAGATTTGGCTAACTGTAAGGTAAGGATGCTCCATTATGCAATAATACTTATAAAAATGTATTTCAAGTGGACAAAAGACTCGCATAGCTATGGAAAGATCATTGAGTTGTCATTTAGTTTTTTTTTTTTTTAATTGTTTTAGTGTTCTAAGGAAAATGAATGCCCATTCCAAAGAGAGTTAACACAATGGATTGTGGAAATCATCAAACAATACCATTAATATCACATGCAAGTAAAATTTTGCTGAAGATAATTCAAAGATTACCGCCACAGTACATCGACAAAGAACTGCTAGAAATTCAAGCCAGATTCAGAAGAGAACATGGAATGAGGGATAGCATTGCTGACATCAGATGGATCTTTGCTGAAAGCAGAGAATATCAGAAAGATGCTGACTTATTCTTCACTGACTGCAGTCTTTTTGATTGTTTGAATCATGGCAAGTTATTTTAGGCCAGGTTTTCTAGAGAGACAAAATCAATCTAGAGAGAGAGAGAGGATACTCGATAAGGTGCTGGCACTAATATGACAAGGACTGGACTGCAGGTTAGTTTGAACGACAAAGTCAGTGGCTCAAATCCACCAGCTGCTTCTTGGAAACCCTGTACAGTGTTACTATGAGTTGGAATTGACTCGATGGCACTTAACAAAAACAATAAAGACAGAAGTTTTTCATCAAGGAAATGGTTTAAAATTATAGTCTCAGGTCCTCAGCAGAAGAGAGTCCTTCTCGTGTGTCCATTGACTTGACTTGCCTCAGTTATACCTGATTTGGATATAGACAAAGATGAAAGGATGAATGAAACATAACAAGGTTGGATGCTATTTGCAATAGAAGCCTGTTTTGATAAGTTTCACCTTTCAAGGTGTAATGACACTATTTCTAAAGGGATATAATACTACTTCACAGCACATAACCACCACCACCACCATAGTACATTTTGGAGTCCTGGTAAGAAAGCACTGGATAGCAAGGTCAGTTTGAACCACAAGGTTGGTGGTTTGAAACTCATCAGCCACTCTTTGTAAACCCTACACAGGGTTACTGAGTCAAACTGACTTGAAGGCATTTAACAAAACAATAATGCTTGTGATTATGTATCCATTTTGAAGTGAGTTGTTAATTCAGTAGGATTAAGGTGGGACTAAGGATTAAGGGAGAGAGGTGGCTATGTAGAATAAGCACTGGAGTGAGAACCACAAGGTTGGCAGTTCGAGCCCATCAGTTGCTCTGCAGGAGAAAGATGATGCTTTCTGCTATCCCAAAGACAGCTTCTGAAACAGGGTTGCTGTGAGTCAGAATTGACTTGATGGTACGTAACAACATCAGAAACAAAGGATTAAGGTAGACCTAAGGAGTAAGTAGCATTGTGGTTACAAATCAGGCTGTAAACCGCAAGGTCAGCAGTTCGAAACTACCAGCTGTTCCATGGGAGAAAGATGAGGCTTTCTGCTCCGGTAAAGATTTACAGCCTCAGAAACCCTGTACAGGGTCACTAAGAGTCGGAACCAACTTCACAGCACATAACAACAACAACGATAAGGAGTAAGGAGTAAAGTGGTGCTAAGGTGTGGCACTGGACTTCAAACCACCAGGTCAGCTGTTCAAACCCACCAACTGCTCCCTGGAAACTCTGTACAAGGTTGTTATGAGTCAGAATTGATGCCATAGCACTTAACAACAAGAAGGAGTAAAGAGTACTAGTGTGGCACTGTAGGATAGCCACTGGACTGCTAATCACAAAGTTGGTCATTCAAACCCACCCACTGTGAATAGGAACTGACTTGACAGCACTTAACAATAACAAGGAGTAATAGTTAAAGTGGGACTAAGGATTAAAGATGTCCGATCAGATTTACCAGCTCCCACAGCATCATGCATCAACAGCCTATTGTCTGACCTGCCAATTTGTGTTCTTCAGCTCCTGAAACTTACAGATACGGAAGATCCTCGAGACTGACCTCTGAACTATGAATTTGGGACTTACCATCTCCACAATTGTGTGAGTCATTTCCTTTGACAGTTATGAGTTCTATGAGACATTGCAGCATATTGCAGAACTTTGAGTCATGAGGAGGGAGAGGAGTGTTGATAGATATTAAGAACTAAGCATCCTGGTGTGGCACTGTAGGATAAAGCACTGGACTGCAAGGTTGGTTTGAACCACAAGGTTGTTGGTTCAAACTCACCAGCTGCTCTTTGGAAACCCTATACAAAAGTCACTATGAGTCAGAACCGGCTCAATGGTACTTAACAACAACAACAACAAAATACCATGTTGGAAAAGTCAGGCATTTGGGAAATCTTTAACCTCTACCTCTAGGGACCAGCATCCTGTTGATCTTTCATACACTCTAAAATTTTAGTTTTAAAGATAGTATAATAGAAAACAATTTTTCAAAAAACTTTTTCACAGAATTTAATTGCAATTAGGATTTATACCTTAGAAATAAGTATAAATGCTTAAAATTATAGCATGTGACTTTTATCATCTAGATTTTTCTGAACTTGCAAAAAATCATTCATATTAAGAAATGAACTATACTCTGGGTTACAGAAATTGGATAATAATAGTGTAAAGCTCAAATCATTCCTGAAACCTATATCTAATAGTCATAATATATCACAGAAATGTAAAAAAAGTGCCAAACTTTTCAGCAGTATGGTGTTTGGGACAATGATGCCAGCAAGATGTTTTCATGGATGCAAAGTTGTTAGTCCATGTCACATTGGATTAAGCCCAAAAGTCAAGGTAGTATCATAGCTGATTACTGCATCGACACAAACTTGCACCCAGAAAATAAACCTTAAGTTATAGAGTCTTAGAGCTTGAATGATGCAACATAAATGAGAGAGGGTCATAAATTAATTCAAATATGACCTCCTTGTTTTTGTACATTTTTCAGCAGAGACATAGCACAGTCAAAATAAAAGGAACAATCTTGTAAAAAAAAAAAAAAAAAATATATATATATATATATATATATATATATATATATGTGTGTGTGTGTGTGTGTGTGTGTGTGTGTGTGTGCATTCATGCATAGCAGCAGAAGTCTTTATTCAAATGAAGATTTAAATAGCACAGCAGTAAAATAAGCTAGATAAAAACAGAATCTACTGGGAGTATAAAGGTATCACTCAGCGACTGCTTGACCTCTTTCCCCCTTTAGTAGCTTCTTAGGTACTTTGCCTAAGTACAGAAAACCACTGCACCAGGTGACCAGATGCTTGAGTTCCTCATCAGTTTGGGGAATTATTTTCAGTTGTGGGAGAAAAGACGTGGCTCCTTTCATTCTGCAGCTCATGGAAGGAGAGTTCTCTTGTTTTGTGTTTCATTGTCATGTCTCAGTGGATATAGGAAGACAGTTCTATATCCAACACCTCCTCTTTCCCATTTTACTGAGCCTTCCTGTGGAAGAATAGTGGGACAATGTTTCTACCAGTTGATAGCAGTTGTGCTGGCTATGAAACTCCTGAGGCTTTGTTGCATGATTTAAGGCTGTTACCATGTAGGAATGCTTTGTGGGCCTTGAGTTATGAATTGGGATCAACAATTCTGGAATGTGACATAATCCACTATATTCTTCCTTTGCCAAGTGCAAAAAAAGAGCAGTTCTACAGGCTATTCTGGTATATAAAAGGAGAGTTCCTTACATGGCACTGGGCAAGGAAATAATCCTTGCTGTTAAGAGCTATCAAGTCAGTTCTGATGCGTACTAATTTTGTATGGTATTTCCAAGAACAGCTTGTGGGATTGAAATGCTGACCTTTTGGTTAGCAGCCCAGTGCTTATCTTCTAATGCCATACCAGTGAGTTGGTAGGTAATGTGATATTGGAGAGAAAAGCCTGGGCTTGGAAGCAGAAGTGCTGAGCTCTAGTCTGTGTTCTCAGGGAAAGTTACCCAGGGAAAGTCCACTTAGTCCCCTCAGGGATCATTTCCCTCCTTTGTGAAATAAGATGGGCCTAAAATTTTGTAAGCTTCAATCAGTCTATAATTTAAAAATATATCCCTACTAGATAATAGGAGTCCTGATAGCATAGTGGGCTGCTGACCAGAAGGTGAGCAGTTCAAATTCACCAGCCATTTTGCAGGAGAAAGATGAGACTTTCTGTTCTCTTAAAAACTTAAAGCCCTGGAAACCCTATACAGTGTCACTATGAGTCAGAATCAACTACCAGCACTAGATAATAATCTTTGGTGAATTTTGGTGTGGAAAGTGGAATCTAGAAGAAATACAAGACCGTCCCCCCCCAAAACCAAACCCACCACCATCGAATCAATTCTGATTCATAGAGACCGTATTTAGGATTTCTGAGACTTTAAATCTTTACTGCTGGTAAGTGGGAGAGTTTGAATTAAAAACTTGTCTGTCATACTGAAGACTGTTCTCCCAGAGAGCTATCCAGCTTCTCCAAAACAAACTCTGATACTAACACTTGATACAGATGAGTCACCTGAGATTGAATTCTGACTACTTTTACTTTCACTGTGAGTACCTTAAGATGAGCTCACATATTTTCTTAGTTTATAAGAGAAGCAAAAAGTGGGCAAATCTTTCATCCTAAAGCTAGGCCTAAGAATGTATTCAGATACCCAGTGCAGTACCTTCAAAGCTTCAAGAGAAATGTTTAGACAAAAGATAGTCTTGTCCTTGACATTGGTGGGGGTGTGGGAGCTATGTGTTCACAATTTGTAAGAGTCTGTCTAGAAGGTGTTAGCATCTGAGTGGGCAATACTGATCTCAACTTTTCTATTCAAGTCATTTCAGTGCTTCAGAATTGCACACAACAAAGAATTAGCATATGCCCACCACACCCTACATTCTAAAAGCTGAAGCATGTGCTAGCAGGAAGGCTATGGAGTTGGAACAGGAACCTTGGAAGAGGGCCTGGCAGGATAGTTAGCACCCAATAAATAAGAAGCCCAACTTCCAACTGAGCTTCCACAATGGCTGGATATACTGTTTTGGATCCTGTGTTCCGCCTCATTTCCTTAAGTCTTCATTTCCCCAAAATCTCTTGCAAAGAAAGAGACTGTAGTTCCTCATTCTTGATGTATAATTAACATCTGGTTAATTTAATTTGAATCACAAGTGTAATTTTATATTAATGCATGCAATTCTTCATTAGTCATTTAATTAATTATTTTCTTCCTCCATAGACTATGAGTTCAGTGAACTCAGGAACTTCATTTGCTTTTATATACCATTTTATCACTTAAATCTAGCATAATACTTTGAACATAGTAAACCCTCCTTAAATATTTGTATTTGAAAGAATGAGTGACCGGCCTTAGCAGTTCATTTTGGATGTGGTCTTTTTCACAAGAAACCAGGTTACTGGAGATGGTAGAAAAGAGTCTAACCTGTTTATATCTAACCTCAGATCCTGGGACACCAGTCAACCTGAGGATGTCAGAATTCAACAGTGTCCACAGCCATACTCACAGGCAGCCGGTTAACTGGCTTAGGTAGTTCCTTGTTTAAGTAGCTATCTTGTATGTAGTCCTGGTATGGCACTGTAGGATAATGTGCTGGGTTTGAACCACAAAGTTGCTGGTTTAAACTCACCAGCCACTCCTCGGAAACCCTATACAGGTTAGCTCTGAGTCAGAACCGACTCGACGGTATTTAACAACACCAACTTGTATGTAGAATTTAACTGACTCAATCCATCTCATTAACCCTTGAAAAAGCAAAACATCATTTGCAGAAACCTGATTTCTTACTCAAACACCTCTTCAGAGCTTCATGGATATCTATATTTCTCAGGCTATAAATTATTGGGTTGAACATGGGCATCAGGATGGTGTAGAGTAGAGAAAATCCTTCACACAAGAGTTGTGAAGAGTTGGCTGAGGATAGCAGGTATGTGGCAATCAGTGTCCCATAGAACACTGTGACCACAGTGAGGTGGGAGGAGCAGGTGGAGAAGGCCTTTCGCCAACCTGTACCAGATGGAATTCTCATGATATCAGTAAGGATGCATGAATAAGAGGCTGTGATGAAGAGAAATGGGACCAGAGTCACTGCATATGAGGTAGTAAAAACAATAGTCTAAGTCAGTGACATGTCCATGCAAGAGAGATGAACCATACTTGTGGTTAGTACCCATTTGACCTAGCTTCAATGGCTGGATGATCAGAACTGAGCTAGAGGAAGAAAGAAGAGGGGAAAAAATGAAATTCACTACAATTTGAGGAACTTGACCTATACTTACGGATATAGTAGTTTAAAAGAGAGAACGAATCTTCACAGCAGGGATCATTCCCACACCTTCTGTACACAGGGTTGATAGGAATGGGCAACTTAAGCATTGGCTACCTAAAATGGGGAGGGGGGGGGTCTATAAAGGTACAAAGTTTTCAAGAGGGAATTTATTTTCAGAGAGTGTGGGGGAAGGTAGAATTTCCATTGAGTGGTTTTCAATCTGTTTAGATATGGACCTCGCCAGATGGAACACATAGAAATCAAATAGACTACATCTGTGGAAAGAGAAGATGGAAAAGCTCCATATCATCAGTGAAGACAAG
>NW_006408603.1:6959528-6973078 GCF_000296735.1 Chrysochloris asiatica
ACATTGTTTCGTTCTGCTGTGCATGGGGTCACTGTGAGTCGGTTCCGACTTGATGGCACATGACAACAACAACAGACAGGGCTGGTGAAAGAGATGGGGATAAGACTCTTGTAGTTCAATAGTGAATAATTGTTATCAGGACTGATTGTGAGGGTTGGAAATGTCAAGGTAGATGTTTTATTACAAAAGGAGAGAAATGGTTGTTCTTGCAGTCCAGGAGCAGAGGATCCTGGGACCATCAAGGGAGAAGAGCAGAGTGTGGGACACTATCCAGAGAAGCAGTGATGCCAGAGATGGAGGCAGAGATGATGATGTGGAGAGATGGCGCGGCTGTGGACTCTAAACTCAAGAAGGGAGAGGGGCTGTGTTCTGGCAGCTGGGAGTGGGGGTAGGCTTGCAGGGTATGCCCTTTGGTTGTATGAATGATTATATATTTCTGAGTGCTTAGGTATACATAAAAAAAAAAAAAAGAGAGAGAGAGAGAGAGAGAATGGAAACAAATGCTGTTGAATGATGATGCATAGAGGGAATTGTAGTCATTGCAATGAAACGAAATATGATTAAGATCAGTGTAAAGCTGATGTTCTCCCATGTAAACTATCACTCAATTCACAATAAAAACTTAACCTTAAAAGAGAGAGAGATGGAACAAAAGGGTGAAGTCACAAAAGAAGTGATCAATTTCATTGGGTCTACAAAAGGTTAGTGTAGACAGTAGGATCATGGTGATTGCTTTGAGACAGAAGCAGCAAAGCCAAGAACTGCTAGCCAGCTTGATGCAGAGGGAGCCATCATAAGGATGGGGTAGCAGAGTGATTGGCAGATGGCCAGGTAGCAGTCACAGGACATCACAGCCATCAAGAGACACTCTGCTTCAGCCAGGGATCCAAAGAAGTAGAACTGTGTCAGGCAGCCAGCCACAGAAATTTTCTTCTGTTCAGCTATAATAATGAGCAACATCTTGGGGATGATGTTGGAGGTATACAAGAGCTCTAGAAAGAATACGGTCATCAAGAAGTACATAGGGGTATGAAGGTGATGATTGAACAAAACTAACAAGATAATGAGAATGTTTCTGGAGATAGTCAAGGTGTAAAACACTAAACGCATAATAAAAAAGGAAATATTTAGCTGTTGGATGGAAGAGAATCCTTGAAGCACAAATTCCATTACAGTTGTTTGGTTTGCCCAAGATAGGCTCACCATGACTCTGTTTCCCTAGAAATAGGAATAAAACATGCCAGAAGTAGAAAGTTCTAGCTTATACACAGAACATGGATTTTCATTCCCCACTCTGATTTTGGATTTTGGGGTTTTTTTTAGGAGGAGGAGTTAGACCTTTTTCAAATCCTCACCACTGGACCAATAAACAACATTCTTATCAATGGAGAAAAGATTGAAGTTGTCAAGGACTTCATTCTTCTTGGATCAACTATCAACACTCATGGAAGCAGCAGTCAAGAAATCAGACAATGTATTGCATTAGGCAAATCTGCTGCACAAGACCTTTTTAAAGTGTTGAAGAGCAAAGATGTCAGCTTGAGGACTAATGTTACAATATCAGGTCCGCCATTTTAGGCTGTACCTACTGGGGTTCTTCCCTCTCCCCTCCCTTCAACTCCATTTTGTCTACTTCCCCACCCTAAGCTACAAGGCGCATAGTTTAAAGGGCAACATGGCTTTTGATAGGCCAGAGCTAAATCACCCCAGCAATGACCCCTCCCTTCCTGTTGATTCTCTCTCCTTTCTGCCCCCTCTCTCTTTTCTTCTGCTCCTGCCTTGTCTCTTGGGCCGAGGTCACCTTCCTCACCCTGAATAAAAGTCTCTAGATGGGCTGTCTGGTGTGCGGTATGGTTGATGAGCTACGCCGGGGTTTATTTTCCCTTTCAACTAAGGTGTGCCTAACCCAAGCCATGGTATTTTCAATAACCTCATATGCATGCAAAAGAATTGATGCTTTTGAGTTATGGTGTTGGAGGAGAATATTGGAAGTGCCATGGGCTGCCAAAAGAACCAATAGATCTGTTTTGGAAGAAGTACAGCCAGAGTGCTCCTTAGAGGCCAAGATGGCCAAACTTTGTCTCTCATACTTCGTACATATTGTCAGGAGGGACCAATCACTGGGGAAGGATATCATGTTTGGTAAGGTGGATGGTCAGAGAAGACCCCCAATGAGATGAATTAGCCAAGTGGCAGCATTGATGGACTCCAAGGAGCTCTGGTAGCATAGTAGTTATGAATTGGGCTGCGAACCTTAAGGTCAGAGGTTCGAAACTACCAGCTGCTCCACGGGAGAAAGATGAGGCTTTCTACTCCCGTAAGAATTTATACCCTTGGAAACCCTGTACAGGGTTGCTATGGGTCGGAACCTACTTGACGGCACTTAACAACAACAACAACAAGTGTGGCAACAGTGGTGAGGTTGGCTCAGGATCAGGCAGTGTTTTGTTCTGCTGTGCATAAGGTCGCGAAGAGTCAGTACCGACTCGGTGGCTCCTAACAACAACAACAACAGCAAAGGAAAAGAAGTCCCTGATTGGTGCAAACATTCATGCTTTCACTGTTAACCAAAAATTAGGAGATCTGAGTCCTCCCAGAGTTGCCTTGGACTAAAAGCCTGGTGATTTACTTTTGAAAACAACAACCTTGTGGAGCACAGTTCTATTTGGGCACACATGGGTTGCCGTGAGTCAGAATCAACTCCACAGCTACTGGTAACAGGTAAACAAGAGAAAAATAATGTGAGTGAGGTTTAAATGCTCTAATTCAGCTGTCAGCAACCATATTGGAATAAGCCAGGGACAGATGTGCTTTTTCTCACAGTAGATGTAAATAGATTAGACCAGTCCACTAAATAGATTTCGTGGCCTAAGGCATGTGTACAAGAGACCAACTGAGTGTAGGCATACCTCATTTTATTGTGCTTCACAGATACTCCTTTTTTTTGGTTACAAATTGAATTTGTGGTAATCCTGTTCTTGGCAAGTCTATCAGCACCATTTTCCCAACAGTATGTGCTCACTTCATGTCTCTGTGTCACATTTTGGTCATTCTGACAATATTCTGAACTTTACCTAACAGCAACATTGCACACTTAATAGTATCCCATCTAGTGTAATAGTGTAAACGTAATTTTTATGTTATTGTTAAGTGCCATCAAGTCGGTTCTGACTCATAGCGACCCAGTACAGGGTTTCCAAGGCTGTAAATCTTTACGGGAGCAGAAAGCCTCATCTTTCTCCCGCGGAACAGCTGGTAGTTTCGAACTGCTGACCTTAAGGTTCACAGCACGATTCATAACCACTACGCTACTTATGCACTGGGAAAACCTAAAAATGTGCATGACTCACTTTATTGTGATAGTAGCTTTTCTGTGGCATATCTCTGAGGTACGACTGTGTAAGACAGCCTCAGGTCCTTTTGAGTAAGATAAAGAAATGTAAGTTTCCTCTTTGGTCAAATGCTCACTACAAAGCCCAGGGGTAAACAGCTATCTTGCCCAACCCCTGCTTCTTAAAAATACTGCTGTGGCCACAGGCATCGTCTTTTAACCACTTTAGTATTCTTAGTTCCCTTGCGCTGGATCTGTATCTTCTTAGGAATGATAATTATAGTGGAACCAACTTTTTGCAAGTAGAGATTGGAAAACTCAGGCATAGGCACAAAAGAACTGTGTGAGTATAATAATGAGGTGTTTTCCAAGACTATCCAGAGACCCTGGAAACAATGCTAGAGGCTCTGCTTTATAAGAGTCAGGCTTTGAACAAGTTATTTGACTTCTCTGAGATACTTTCTCATCTTTAAAATGGAACAGTGGGTTGGAAAAGAACTTAACTTGCACCTTGCTGTTGTTGTTAAGTGCCGTCGACTCAGTTCCAACCCACAGCGACCCTGTATAGGGTTTCCAAAGAGCAGCTGGTGAGCTTGAACCACTGACCTTGCAGTTCAAATGGCTTTGCAGTCTGGTGCATTAACCCACAGCTCCACACCAGGTAACATGTGCTTATAAATGACCACCGCTGTTACTTAAATTTACCAAGGATTTGCCCTTATTTTGAAGGGGGAATTGGTCACAATTCTCAGGTCTCCTTTGCAGCTCCCTGCAGAGTGTATGTCTCCATGTGCCTGTAAGTCATTTAGTTGTGTAAGATGTTCCTGCTATCTATTAGCATATCAACAATGCTTAGCCTTTGGCAATAATACATTGATTCCATTTTAAAACTTATCCAGAGTGATGTTGTTGTTAAGTGCCTGTCAAGTCGATTCCGGACCCATAGCGACCCTGTTATAGGGTTTCCAAGGAGCAACTGGTGAGCTTGAACCACCTTTGCAGTTCAAATGACTAAGAGTGATAGGTTCCATTTTGTGGAGTACTTGTTCCAGTTTTCTAAGTGCCTCACAGACTAACCTGGAATCTAGGTTGAACTGTAGTTCTGGTGCCCAGAGCATGCCCATGGGGAATGTGGGGAAGGACTTATTCTATTCCCTGCAATAATAATAGTCTGTAATCTTTACAGAGGCAGATTGCCACATCTTTCTCCCACAGAACAGCTGATAAATTTTAACCAATGAGCTTCGTTAACATCCAAGCACTTAAGCTCCACCCGAGCTCCTGTATGGAGGCACAGAGAGGTTAAATAATGTGCCCATGGCCATCAGTTAAAAAGTAGTAGAGATGAGGTTGACTCCTTCCATGGAGCCTGGGGACCACAAATGTAAAAGATAGGCTACTTTACGTCATCTCACAGAGGGTGTGGAGCAGGTGGGACACTTTTACAAGGCAGCCTCTAGTTCAGTTTTAAATTTTAGGGCAATCTCATAAAGACTTACACTTTCTGGCTGTCACTTGGACTTATTTTTACACTGCTACCTTTTTGGCCTTTCTTTATAATCTTAAAAAAAAATGTCAGGAGGCCAAGCCCCTGTGGGCCCAAGCGTTGTTGACCGTCCAAACCATAGGCTCTGAGGATCAGACTCTAGCTACCTAGTAGACACAGCAAACTGTCCCTCATCTGATTATTCAGTAATCCTTGTTAGTAATCTCATACATGAGCCCTGGATATCCACAGACAAATGTAAAAACCTTCCCTAAAAGCCGAGACTGTAAATTCCAAAAAGGCAAGTCCCCCCCCATCCAAAAAAAAAAAAAAGCTAAAGAGGATAGAGAGAAACACTGTAAACTGATGATATATGGAGGGGATAATAATCAATGTAATGAAACAAGCTATATGAATGGTTGAATGTGAAGCTGATGATGTGCCCTGTAAACTTTCACTCAATCCAAAATAAAAAGATTTAATCAAAAAAACAAAACAAAAAACCCATTAAACTTTATTTCCAAATAGTATATTAAAAAAAAAAAAAAAATGTCAGGTCAACCTATTATTTCAAATACATAAGGGAGCTTCAGAAAGTTTGTAGGAAAAATGGAATAAAAAAATAATGAATTTTTTTCCCCAAAACTTTTTGAAGCCCTTTCATAGAAAAGTCCTTTTTTTGAGCATGATACAAGGAAATCATCACATCTTCTCTATAGCAACTTACATTTCTGCTGCAGGGCGGTTGCATCACCTGGATACTGTGCAACAAGGCATGATTAGGAAGGAAGAGTGAGTGAATGGTAAGATTAGAGAACTGATTAGAAAGCTAGTGAAGATTGGTTAATAGGATAGGCTCTGAAACTAAACAGGTAGCAGATGTTCAAATCCATGCTCAAGTGTACAGAGAGGTGAGCCTTTAAGGACAGAGCAGTTCTTCTGCCTCCAGGTCTGTACCGAAAGAGAACAGAAACACCTGTGATTCTGGCCTCCCTACCCTAATCTGGAGGTCCCAGAGTGGTTCAAATGGTTCATTCTCAACTACTAACCTAAAGGTTGACAGCTTAACTCACCCAGATGCACCCTGGAAGAAAGTTCTGGAGATCTGCTTCTTTAAAGACTACAGCCAAGAAAGCCCTTGGAGCAGTTTTACTCTGGAACATATGGGGACACCATGAGTTGGAATCCACTTGATAGCAGCAGGGGTCTTCTGTTGTTCTTCTCATCGTTGTTTGTGCTGTGAAGCCACTATCTCTTTCTCTATCTCCTCAGCAGAAGTGACGACATGTAGCAAGGATATTATCAATTCTGTTAAAGTGCTTTTGTGTTAACCCTGCTCACATGCACTGTTTGACTCTAGAGCCACCGACCAACAAATCTCACACTATGTCTGTAATTCAAATTAGCACAGAGCTGAGGGAGTGGGTACTCAGTTGAGTGATAGCTCTCTCCTCCTTCTTTCTTTTCCTTTTATTTCCTTTGAACCACTCCTTTCCTCTTCTCATTTTTGCCCAGCACAGTCATTAGTGTCTATTGTTGATAGACTTTTTTTGCAAGGACTTTTCTCCTTTCACTGTTGGATGTTCAACAAGAACAATGTGTGAAAACTATTGCAGACCCACCTAATCCATTGCCATCCAGTCAATGGCAACTCATAGTGACCCTATAGGACAACGTAGAACTTCCCCATGGGGTTTCCATTTCTAAGGCTAGATGTAAATTGTTATGGAAGCAGATTGCCACATCCTTCTTCCGCAAGTGGCTGGTGGGTCCAAACTTCCAACCTTTCTGTTGGCACGACAGGCTTTCTTTGAAGACAATTGTTGTTGTATTGTGAAGTGGTGTCAAGTTGGTTCCAACCCATAGCGACCCTGTATATGGTTTCTGAGGAGCGAATGGTGAGCTTGAACTGCTGACCTAGCAGTTCAAACAGCTTTGGAGTCTGGCACATTAACCCACAGCACCACACCAGCAGACAATTAGAGGTAATGAAAACATTGAAGTCCTGTGTAGTCCTGTAGGATAACCACTGGACTTCTAACCACTAGGGCAGCGGTTCAAACCCACTAGCCACTCACTCCTCAGAAACTGTATACAGGGTCGTTATGAGTCAGAACTGACTTGATGGCACTTAACAACAACAAAACATTGGAGGATTGTATTGATGGATGATTTTTAACATTCTTTCCTATATTAAGATTTTATTTTTCCTAATTGGGAAGCATTCCATTTCCTAAGGATACACATACAGCAAGTGTGTGGGGGAAAGAAGGGATTTACCATAAGGCAAACACAAAAACACCCAGTGAAAAGGCAGTGAATAATCACTGGTTTTGTCATTTCCATTAAAAATATAACAAAAATGAGAGGATATAGTGATTCGGGTGCTATCTGAATGGAATCTATTGTCTCAGTTGAATTAAGTGGTCAAGGAACTAATCAATCAATTCAGTCAACACCCCTCTGATTGATAAGCATAGCTGACTCATATCTGCTGGTTCAGGTAGACAATTAGTTAACTAATTAGACAAATAGCTTTATTTTCTTACTAAACTGATCTGTTGGGTTAGTACATTAGGAAACTAGTAGCTTCTAGTAAAGGACAAACTCAGAACAGGAAAAAACACACAGAATATACACCAACAGAATAGAAGGGTACTACCTGTCAGAACTTCTGAAGAGTTCACGCCTACTTAGGGTAGCCAGGCCACAGAGATGATAGCATGTTCATCTCCCTTGGATTCAGAGAACTGGGCAGACATCTGGAGTCCTGCTTTTATCCAGAAATGAGCCTCCCTGAGCAACTTATAAAACTAAGTCAGAGACTGTGGGATAAAGCACTGGACTGCAAGGTTGGTTTGAACCACAAGGTCAGCAAGTCACCAGCTGCTCCTTAGAAACCCTATACAGGGTCGTTATGAGTTGGAGCCAACTTGATGGCACTTAACAACAAAAAAAATAAAACCTTAATTCTATCACAACCATGATTGAATGTAAGGGAGTTTCTCAGGGGTGCGTCTTGTAACACTTTTTATCTTGTAAACATAAAAGGAGAAAGATGTGAACAGAAAAAAAGGGACCCATTACTACAGTAAATAAGAGCTAGAGGTAGACTGTGAACCTGGGGTCCCTGCACTGTGAAGCTCCTAGATCCAGGGGAAGAGTGATGCTGAAACCCACGAAGATCTCCAAGAAATACTAGGTCTACAATTGCTTAAAGGAGACAAGGACCTTTCCCCAGGGCTGACAAAGATTCTTCCCCTAAAGCTGGCACACTGAAATTGTACTTCTAACCAAACTGTTGTTGTTTTTAAGTGCTGTCAAGTTGGTTCTGGCTCATAGTGACCCTGTATAGGGTTTTTGAGGAATGGTTGGTGAGTTTGAACTGCCAAACTTGCAGTTCAAACTGACCTTGTGGTCTAGTACTTATGTTACAGCACCACACCAGGACTCCTCTAACCAAACTGTAGGCTCATTCTGTTCTGCAGGTCAGGAATATTCTTATTGACATCTAGATACCAGTGTAGAAATGCTTAAGTAAAAGGAAGACATGAGGAAGTGAAAGAACTGAACAGAAAATTTCAAATGGCAGCTTGATAATAAAAAGTCAAGTATTATAATGAAATGTGCAAAGATCTGGAGTAAGAAGACCAAAAGGAAAGAACACACTCAGCATTTCTCAAACTAGAAGAACTGAAGAAAATATACAAGCCTCAACTTGAAATATTAAAGGATTCTATGGTCAAAATGTTGAATGATGCAGAAAGCAAGGAATACATAGAGTCACTGTTCCAAAAATGGTAGATGTTCAACCATTTCAAGAGGTAGCATATGATCAAAAGTCAATGGTACCAAAGGAAGAAGTCCAAGGTGCACTGAGGCATTGGCAAAGAACAAGACTCTGTGAACTGGCAGAATACACATTGAAATATTTCAACAAATTGATGCAGCACTGGATGAATTCACTCATCTATACCAAGAAATTTGAAAGACTGTTACCTGGACAACTAATTGGAAGAGATGCATGTTTGTGCCCGTTCCAAAGAGAGGTAACCCAACAGAATGTGAAATCACTGTGTAATATCATTACCATCATAAATAAAATTTTGCTAAAGATAATTTTTAAATGAGTGCATCAGTACACTGGGAACTACCAGAAGTTCAAACTAGTTTTAGACAAGGACATGGAACAAGTGATATAATTGCTACTTTTAGATGGATCTTGGCTGAAAGCAGAGAATACCACAAAGATGTTTACCTGTGTCTTATTGACGATGCAAAGGATTTTGACTCTGTGGATCATGACAAGGTATGGCTAACATTGCACAAATGGGTATTCCAGAACACTTATTGTGCTCATGAGGAACCCTACATAGACTAAAAGGCAGTTATTGGAACAGACAAGGGAACATGAGTGGTACAAAATCAGGAAAGGTGCAAGGCAGGGTTGTAGTCTTTCACAATACTTATTCAATATGTATGCTGAGCAACTAATCCAAGAAATTTTATATGATGAAAAATTGGGGGAAGACCAATTAACAGACTGTGATATACGGATGATACAATCCTGCTTGCTGGAAGTGAAAAGTACTTAAAATACTTACTGATGAAGATCAAAGACCACAGCCTTCAGTATGGTATGCACTTCAATGTATACAAAACAAAATATCCTTACCAATGGACCAATAGACAACATTATGATAAATGGAGAAAAGATAAAAGTTGTTAAAGATTTCATTTTCTTGGAATCACCATCAACAATCATAGAAACAGCAGGTAAGAAATCAAATGACATATTGCTTTTTGCAAATCTGGGGGACAAGACCTCTTTAAAGTATTCAAGAGCATAGATGTCAGTTTGAAGACTAAGGTGCACCTGACACAAGCTATGGTATTTTCAGTAGCTTCATATGCGTCTGGAAGTTGAACAATGAGTAAAGAAGAATAAAGAAACATTGACACATTTGAGCTATGGTGTTGGAAGAGAATATTAAAAGTTCCATGGGCTTCCAGAAGAGCAAGCAAAGCTGTATTCAAAGAAATACAATCAGAATTCCCCTTGGAAGCCAGGATGGCAAGATTTTGTCTTTCATACTTTGGACATATTATCAGGAGAGACCCAGTCCCTGGAGAAGAGCATCATACTTGGTGAAATGGCGGGTCAGTGACAAAGAGGAAGACCCCCAATGAAATGGATGTTTCACTGTCTTATGGATATTTGTTTTCTTTGCCTACTATTGTAAAATAGACACTTGAGAGGGATAGAAAGGAGTATTGGGAAATATGATTACAGAAAGCTTGTAAGCCCATCTTCAGTCTATAACTGATTTGAATACCTAAAAGGGGTTCTAGAACTTGCCCAGTGAAATAGGCTTCTTGCAGAGACTTTGTAGTGTATAGGACCTCAGGTTGAATCCTGAGTCCCATCCAGAACCTTCTGAAGTGGGACATTCCCACTTAAAAGGACATGCAGACCAGCTCGTAGCAGCTAGAGAAAGAGAAGATACTTCTTGAAAGAAAGACCAGTAGGAAAAATCCAAAACAAAAATGACAGTCTGATTGGCTACTATAAGAACAAGCAAGTTGTTCACCTGGGAGCATCAAGGCAAGCAATCAAGTCTCTTCAAGACAAATGCCCCCTCCAAGACTGAAGCTCAAAGGAAACACATGAGCAGGCATCTAAGCTTGCTGGCGACCACATTGGTCTACATGTGAGTAGAAGTGGGAGAAAGGCAGCAATGAAGATATGGGCTGAGTTCGACCATGTTCCATAGATTCCTGTCAACCTTGAGATGAGAGAGAGAAAAGGAAGGACTGCTTGTTCTGAAGTTTGGGAAGAATTGGGAACTCCTGAGTTCTAGCCCTCCATGGACAATGACCTGAGTTCTAGACTTCCATGAAGTGGCCAGCTGATATGAAGTGGGGGGAGACACACAAGAATGCCCAAACTTGCAGATAGTACCCATTTGATCTAGTTTCGATGGCTTGATGATCAGAACTCAACTAGAGGAAGATAAAGAAATTTGATAAAAGAAGCAAGTGAAAATCACTACAATTTGATGAACTTGGCAAATACTTATGGATGTAGTAGCTCAAAATATCAATTGAGAGGGAAGGAGTCTTTATGTCAAGAATCAAACCTGTCCCCTCTGTACACAGGGTTGATAGGGACAGGATACCTAAAATGGGGTGGGGGCTGGGAGCTATAAAGGCATGAAGTGGCTGGATTACAAGTTTTCAAAAGAGAGCGTTTAGTTTCAAGAGTGTGTGAGGAAAGATAGAATCCCCACTGAATAACTTTCATCTTGTCTAGATGGGTCTGGTGAAAGGAGATGGGGATAAGATTCTTATGATTCATAGTGAGTAATTCTTATCATGACTAATTGTGATTGTCACAACTGTAATGGTAGACATTTTGTAACAAAAAGTGGGGAGTAGTTAATCTTACATTCCAGGAACAAAGAACCCTAGTACCATCAAGAGAGAAGAGCATGAGCAGAATGTGGGACCCTATCCAGAGAATCAGTGACACCAGAGATGGAGGCAGAGGTGATGGTATGGAGAGACAGAGCAGTTGAGGACGTTAGACTCATGGAAAGAGAAAGGCTGTGTGCTGGCAGCCAAGAGTCTGGCTTGTAGAATGCGCCCTTTGGTTGTTTAAATGATTATGTATTCCTGCGTGTTTTTGTGTACATCAAAACAAAACAGAGGGAATAGAAGCAAATGCTGTTGAATGATGATGCATGGAGAGGATTGTAATAATTGCAGTGAAACAAAGTACAATAGCTTGATTGCAAAACCGATTTCCCCCCATGTAAACTATCACTCAATTCAAAATAAAAAGTTTTTTATTTAAAAAAAAAAAAAAAAAAGTACCATGGACTGACAAAAGAGCAAACAAATCTGTGTTGGCAGAAGTACAGCCAGAATGCTCCTTAGAATCCAAGATAGCCAGACTTCATCTGTCATACTTTAGACATAATATCATAAATCATGAGGGACCAGTCCCTGAAGAACGACATCATACTTGGTAAAATGGCTGATCAATAAAAAAGAGGAAGATCCCCAAGGAAATAGATTGACTCAGAGTCACAGGCAGTGTTTCATTCTGCTGTGCATACGGTTGCTATGAGTCAGCACTGACTTGATGGCACCTAAGAACAGATAACATCTAACAACTGCATAGATTATTTTATTTATTGATTTAGTGGCAAAATTAACTTGAATCTTCACTTCAGGTTAGAAGAGCTGTGGCCAATGTGGGCTACTCTTGCACTTGGACTTCAGGCTCTTCCATAAATAATTTTAGTTCAGTATCATTTTTCTGCTTACATTCTATGATGGAAAAAGTATGAATTAGTTTTCTTGAGTCTTTTAAGTGACTTAAGAGCACTTCAACTTCTCAGAGGTTAAATGAGGAAGTTTTTGTTATGTTGTTTGCTTTGCAAGGCTTAATTTCAATATTTCTTGTCATTTTAGTTTCTTATTTTTTTCTTGTGACAAAGCAAAAGCAACAGAACTATTTTTTTCCAGGTGACTCCTCGAGCATACATAAATTATATGGTAATCCTTGTTCAATCATAAAACACTTTTTTGGTAACCATGACTCTAATTGACTGTTTTCCAATTTGTCTTGCTAAAACTGTTCTCTTCCAGACTTTGTGTTTGAAAGTTCAAAGGGAAGAAGCCCACTCACCTACATAATTACCAAGCTTACATATTCCATTTAGTTTGCATCTTTATTAATTTACTATGCAGACTATATTAATTTTGTAATGCAGACAGAAGATTATAAAGGTGCACACATTAACCTCAAGTTATTTATAGTCCAATATACAAACAGATAATGTAAATAAAATGAGATATTAGTACAACTGTTTTAAAAGGAAAACTGAAACTCAAAGAAATTAGAACATACATGCATATAAATCAATTAGCCAAAGGTCATTGTACTCAGCAGCAGCAGAGACAAATCTAGAAACCAGGTCTCCTGACTCCAGTTCCTCGTACTTAACAGGAGGATATAAGTAACCTAGGAATTAATGCTTTTGTAAACCTTTTGTCATCAGGTTCCTTTCCCAGAATTTGCTTAAAACTTTGCCATAGGAAAACTGCAAAATCTCTCTTCCAGTTGTTTACTCCTGTTTCATAGCCATACCCAGACGCCAGAGTTAAAGTAGACAGACCTCCAGTAGGTACTCACACTTGTGTCACCTCTTGTCCTCCCTTCTTGAGTGTTCTGCCCAATGGAACTATGACATCACAGTACTCATAGCTGCCTTTGATAGCTTGGATTTTGTGACTAAAATACAGTAGGACCTGTTCAATTAATAGCAAACACCTCTTTCTGGACTGTAAGATTAACCACTCCCCTTTTTTTGTTACAAATTTCTATGTGTGCAATTGTGACGGTTGTGATTAGTCATGCTAAGAATTATTCACTATTGAATCTTATGAATCTTATCCCCATCTCTTTTCGCCAGACCCATCTAGACAAGATGACAGTTATTCAGTGGGGACACTTTCTTTCCCCCCCATACACTTACACTAAACTTCCTCTTGAAACCTTGTAAGCCAGTCACTTTGTGCCTTTATTGCCCCATTGTTTTAGGTGCCAATGTCAAAGTTGCCCATCCCTATCTACCCTGTGTACAGAGCAGATAGCATTGATACTTTATGTAAAGACTCTTTCCCTCTCTGTTGGTATGTAGAGTAACTACCGCTCTGAGTATA
>NW_006408603.1:6978223-6990307 GCF_000296735.1 Chrysochloris asiatica
GAGCGTCCCGGACTAGATAGCAATAGATTTCTTGCTTCTGCCACAAATTCCCCCAGCTGTGAGCCTTCCAATCTTCTAAGTATTCCTTTATATGTGGTTCAGAGTTCTGGGACCAGCCCCTGAGCCTGCTTGGTCAGGTATTCTGTGTTGTTGTTGGCTGAGCTCTCTGCTATACGTCCACATGATCCGTCATCTTGTTTGTTCCCTCTGCTTCTGGTTTTGGGGCATATTCAGGGGTTATCTGTGGCCTTAATATTTAGATGGGTATGTATTTTGGTATTTTTTATGCTTTCTGAATGCCTCCAGGTAGATGTGATCAGGAAATGGGCTTTCCTTTTCACTCTTCTTCTTGAGAAATTTCAAGATGCCACTGTTGGTCTTTTTGATGTAACTTAGGATTTGATTTTCGGCCTGTTTCTTTTTTTTGTCTGCTTGCCCTACTATGTACAACTGATGACATAATTATATGTTACCAATTCTGCTTTTCTAGAGAACCCTGATGAAGACAAGTAGCTATCCATATAGCAGACGAAATCAATTTCAATGCAAAATTTTTTATAAAAAACCAATGAGGATGTTATATAATCATAACAGGCTCAATTCAACCAAAAGATATGACAATTATAAACATACATACACATAGCAAATCCCCCACAAATATATAAAACAAAAATATACAGAATTGAAAAGAAAAAATAGAAAACCCAAAAATAATTGTTGGATAATCCAATAACCTAATTTTGGTAATGCATAAAACAAGTAGACAAGTGATAAACAAGGATATAGCATATTGAACAACCCTATAAGACCAGCTAGATTTAACCAATATGTATAGAGCATTCCACCTAGCAACAGCAAAATGCACACTCTTTTCAAGTGCACATAGAACATGTTTTAGTCCTCAAGACAATCTTAATAGATTTTTAAAATACTGAAATACAAAGCAGCTTTTCAACCATAATGAAATGAAATTGGAAATAATAACAGAAGGAAATCTGGAAAATTCACAAATATGTGAAAATTAAAATATTAATAGGTCAAAAAGAAATTACAAAGGAAGTTGTAAAATACTTTAAGATGAATGAACACAATGGCATGACACACCAAAATGTCCAGAATATAGGAAAAGTAGTGTTAAGAAGGAAATTCTAGCTGTAAATGCCTATATTTAAAAAGAAGAAATATTTCAACTCATGACATTACTTAGATGAAATGGACACATTTATAGAAACAAAATCAATTCAACAGAAATTTAAAACTCTGAATAGGCTTACAGCAAATAAAAAGATCAAATCAGTGAACAAAAACCATTCGACAAAGAACTATGACCAAATTATTTCACTGGTGAATTCTATTAAATATTTATAAATAATAAGCATCAATTGTTTTTCAAACTTTTCCCAAAAATAGAAGAGAAATCAAACTTATAATTCATTCTGCTATTGTTAGTTGCTATTGTTAGTTGCCAGCATCAACTCATAGTGACATCATAGACAACTGAATGAACCATTGATTAGTACTGTGCCATCCTCACAATTGTTATGCTTGAACTGGTTGTTGAAATCATTCTGTCAATTCTTATCATTGGAGGGTTCTTAGGCTGGATTCTCTATAGATGCAAAACCAGTGCAACATATATATAAATAGAAGTTTGTATCAAGGAAATGGCTCACAGTTGTCGAGATAGGAGAGTCTCAAGTGCAGACCAGGAGAACCAAGATTGGTGGGCAGTCCCAAAAGGCAGGAATCCCAAGTAAGGACACAGAGCAAGCAAGACATTGGTGCTGAAGCAGGTGTGATATCAGGGGTGACCGATGACCAAGCAAGAGGTCTAGGCAAAAGTGGTCACATACAATACTTGTCTTTTTATGACTGACTAATTTCACCCAGTATAATGAATGCTCTCCAGGTTCATCCATGTTATGAGGTATTTCACAGATTCATTGTATTCTTCAATATTGCATAGCATTCTGTTGCCTGTTGTTGTTGTTGTTAAGTGCCGTCGAGTCGGTTCCGACCCATAGCGACCCTGAACAGGGTTTTCAAGGCTGTCAATCTGTACGGGAGTAGAACGCCTCATCTTTCTCCCGCAGAGCAGCTGGTAGTTTCGAATTGCATGTATGTACCAAATTTGTTTATCCATTCTTCTATTGATGGTCATTTAGATTATTTCCATCTTTTTGGTATTGTGATCGCTGTTGTTGTTAATAAGTGTCATCGAGTCATTTCTGACCCATAGTTACCCTGTACAGAGTTTCTGAGGTGAACTTGGACTGCCAACCTTGCAGTTCAAATGGCTTTGCAGGCTGGCGCATTAACCCACAGCACCACACCAGTATTGTAATTAGTGCTTGATGAAAATGGGTATGCATATGTGTATTCATGCCACAACTCTAATTTCTTGTGGTTATATACCAGTAGGATTTCTGAGTCATATCTTATTTCTATCTCCACATTTGTTAGGAAATGCCATACCATTTTCCACAGTGGCTGCACAATTTTACAGTTCTACCCCATCTCTCCACACCCTCAAAAGCATTTGTTACAGCATGGTTTAAAATCAGGAAAGGTGTGTTCATCAGGAACCCACCCATAGAACAGGGAGCAATTGCTCAAACAGAACAAGGGGATACTGCATGGTTTAAAATCAGGAAATGTGTGTGGCAGGGTTGTATCCTTACACTGTATTTCTCTTATTTCTATTAATACTGGGGTGAAATGATATCTCATTGTTGTTTTTATCTGCATATCTCTAATGGCAAGCCTCCTGGTGTAGCACTGTAGGATAAGCACTGGACTGCAAACTAAAAGGTCAACAGTTCAAATCCATCAGCGGCTCCTCAGGAACCCTGTGTGGGGTTGCTATGAGACAGAATTGACTCAATGACACTAAACAACAGCAATGGCAAGCCTCAACTTGCAATATTAAAGTATTCTATGGGCAAATGGAGTCCTGGTGTGGCATTGTGGATTAATGCGCTGGACTGTAAGGTAGATTTGAACTTCAGGGTCATGGTTCAAGCTCACCAGCTGCTCCTTAGAAACCCTATATAGGGGTCACAGAACTAAAAAGAAATGGTTGATGTTTAACCAATTCAAGAGGTAACATATGATCAAGAACTGATAGTATTGAAGGAAGAAGTCCAAGTTGAGCTGAAAATATTGGTGGAAAATAAATCTCCAGGAATTGACAGAATATAAATCGAAATCTTCCAAAAAAACTGATGAAGCACTGGAGAATTCTCACATTTTATCAAAAGGGACCAGTCCTTAGAGAATGACATTATTCTTGGAAAAGTGGAGCGTCAGTGAAAAAGAGGAAGGTTCCCAACAAGATGGATTGACATAATGACAGCAACAATGGATCAAACATAATAACAATTGTGAGAGTGACACAGAACTAGGCATTATTTCTTTCTGTTGTGCAGAGGGTTGACCTTTTAGTTTGAAATGAGATATCATTTCACCCCAGCATTAATAGAAATAAGAGAATGCAGTGAAAGGATACAACCCTGCCACACACCTTTCCTGATTTTAAACCATGCAGTATCTCCTTGTTTTGTTGGAACTGACTTGATGGAAACTAACAACAACAACAGCAACAACAATAGCAGCAGTCTATGACCTACTCCTGTGATCCCTTTCAGAGTGGTCAACAGTGGTAGACAGGTACTATCTACTTCTTGATCAAAGGGTTGTGAAATCTGGGGTTCCTGCTGTTTGTAAATCCCTTTGACTAATTGGTTGCTTGTATTATTCATTTCTTTTTCACTCTTTTTTGATCCAGATGGGAAGAGACCAGTAGTTGCACCTTAGATGGCCACTCATAAGCTTTTGAAACCCCAGTCACACTCATTAAGCAGAATGTAGAAAATTGTCTTTGTAAAGTATGTTATGCCAATTGACCTTGGTGTCCCCCAAGACTAAGGTCTTAAGTTCCATAAACAGTGACTTATTCCCTCAAATTATTTATTATGGATAAGACCTTTTCATAATTTTGCCCCTGTATGTTTTATTATGCTTTTGCTGTTATGTGCCAACAAGTCAATACTAACTCAAAGCGACCCTATGTACAACAGAACGAAACACTGCCCGGTCTTGGGCCAACCTCATAATTGTTGCCATGCTTGAGCCCATTGATGTTGCCACTTTGCAACAACTGTGATATGTAAATGACACAGCCTTGCTTGCTGAAAGTGAAGAAGACTTAAAATACCTACTGATGAAGATCCAAGACCATAGCCTTCAGTATGGATTGCATCTCAATGCAAAGAAAACAAAAATCCTCACCACTGGACCAATAAACAACATCCATAAAAATGGAAAAAGATTAAAATTTCCAAAGACTTCATTTTGCTCTGCTCAGCCATCAGCACTCATGGAAGCAGCAGTCAAGAATCAAATGACATGTTGCATTAGGCAAATCTGCTGCACAAGAACTCTTGAAAGTGTTCAAGAGCAAGGATATGAGTTTGAGTACTAAGGTGTGCCTGACCCAAGCCATGGTATTTTCAATAACCTCATATGCATGTGAAAGTTGGACAGTGACTAAAGAAGACCGTAGAAGAATTGATTCATTTGAGTTATGGTGTTGGAGGAGAATATTGAAAGTACCACGGACTGCCAAAAGAACAAACAGATCTGTGTTGGAAGAAGTACAGTAAGAGTGCTCCTTGGAAGCCAGGATGGTCAGGCTTTGTCTCTCATACTTTGTACATGTTGTCAGAAGGTACCAGTCCCTGGAGAAGAATATGTTTGGTAAAGTAGAGGGTTGGAGGAAAATAGGAAGACCCCCAAATAAGATGGATTGGCACAGTGGTGGAAGCGATGGGCTCAGGCATAGCAAACATTGTAAAGTTGGCCTAGGACCAGGCAGTGTTTCGTTCTATTGTACATAGGGTCAGTTCTGTTGAAACAATAAATTATTATATCCCTGACAGAGCAAGTGGATAAGTGCTCAGTTGGTAGCCAAAAGTTTCATGCCCACACTGATGACCCCACAGGAGAAGAACCTAGTAAACTACTTCCATAAATATTACAGCCTAGAAAACCCTATGGGACAGTTTTACTCTATGAGCCAAAAATGACTTGATAACACCTAACAACATTAGCAACACACACACACACAGACAGAGATTTACTTCAAGTGATTAGTGCATACAGTTGTGCTGACAAATCCTAAAATCCATAGGTCAGGCCTAAAGCTGGAAACTTCTGCTGCTTCACAAGATGTGTGGGAATGGCAAATTCAAAAGTTGTATATCAAGAGGCAGTCTGTAGATTACTGCAGATTTGTGCCCGAAGATCCATAGATCAGGTGATGGAAAGAGTTTAGCATGGACAGAAAGAATAAGTTCTACCAAAATATCTATTTCTAGTCTATAGGTAGATTACACTGAAAAAAAAACTTTCCTTTCAGACTGATTGATTACATTATGGAAACTGATCACATTATATTAGATTAGACTACAGTATGGATCATCATCTAGTCTAGGATTTGATCAACCTAGCCAACTGTACACTTAAAATAGTTCATCACACTACTGCAGCTCCTTTTTGGTTTGCTGTTTGCATAGAATGCCTTTCTACATCCTTTCACTTTCAATCTGTTTGTTTCTTGGGATCTAAAGTGTGTCCATTGTAGATATAGAGTTGGATAATGTATATTTATCAATTCAGCAAATTTGGTTTAATTAATCTACATTTAACATAAGCTATTATTCTTTATTTTTTAATTCCATCTTTTCCATGAAATTTTTTAATCCCCTTAATATAATTTCTGATAAAGAAGGCCTACTTTTTAATTTTGTTATTTTTTTCTATAATCTTATATGATTTTTTGTTACTCAATTCTTCCATTACTGCCTTTGTGTTCATTTCTAGGATCATTTCTAGGATAATCTCTTCTTGTTTCCTTTACAGTAATTACATGATGAGTGTTGGATTTAGCTAGACCAATCCCTCCTATTCTATTCTAGCTTCTTTGACTTTTCATATATATTTTAGAATGATATTGCCTAGATATAAATTTTTTTCTGATATTTTGATAAAAATTACATTAAACTTATAGATCAATTTGGAAAGAATAAAAAATTTTAATATATTGAGTTTTTCAATCCATACCTTTTGGTTTATATAGATCTTCACTTTCTTTCACTGGCATTTTGTAGCTGTTGGCATTCAAATTCTGTATGTGTTTTTTAAATTTGCACCAAAATAATTTAGAATTCTACTTTGATTAATGGTTTAGACTAAATGGTGACTAGTATTGTATTTTTACTTTCAGTGTCATCCTCTTAATTTTAAAGAAATAAATCAATTTTATATGCTTTTCTTGTATTCAGCAACGTTGCTGGATAAAACCTTGCATGTCATTGATTCATTAGTAGCAAAAGTTTTTGTGTATCTTCAGGATATCTCTATCCACACACATGTCACCAGAACACAGGGACAGTTATTTATTGGGCTTTGTTTGTTTGTTTTTACTTCTTTTTAAATATTTGTGAATGTCTTTCTTTTTCTTGCTTTATTGAACTGGCCAGAACTTCCAGAATAAGAGTGATGAAACCATATATCCTTGCTTTATTCCAAATCTTTGAATGAGACCATAAAATCTTCAACTAGTAAAGGTAATTTTAGCTTTGGGTTTCTTAAAGAAGGTGTTTATCTAATTGAGGAAATCTCCATTACTATTTTTTTCTGATAGATTTTTTGACGTGGATAGATTTTGAGTATTGCCAGATGACTTTTCTGCATGAATTTATGCCTTGATTGATACGCTAATATGATTTTTTCTTTATAGGTTTGTTAATATGGTCGATTATGTAGATTGGCTTTTGAAAATTGAACTCAACTTGCATACCTGGAATAAACCCCACTTGATCATATATATAAGTGACTATATAAGTGCTTTTATATATTGTTGAATTCTTCTTTGGTATGAAACTTGTTCATTGGGGGTATTATATTATGGAGTCTTGGTGTGGCACTATGGTTACTGGATTGGTAACCACCCAGTTGGCAACTCCTATATAGGTCGCTATGAGTCAGCACTAACTCAACAGCACTTAGCAACAACAACAGCAATTTTAGTTGGCTTCTTTTGCTACCATTTTGAAAGAGGCAAGGAGCATCTTGTTACTAGTAAGAGGGGTTAGAAGTTCAGGTACTCAATCTCCATTGACACGTAAGTGAGAACTACTTGTTACTGCTGGTCAGACGTGAAAGTTTTTTCTTTGTACTAGACCTTCACTGCTTATAGGTGTAGAAGTAGAAATGCTTTGTTTTTGCTCTCTGATATCCACTGACATTATGGAGTGGGCCATGACCTTCTTACTGCTGTGCTATGGTTAAAGTCCACTAGGCCTCTTCTGATGCCACCATAGCAAGGGAGGGAATAATACATCCTTGTTGTTGAATGATGGTAGAAATCCAAGTTCTTCAATGACACTATAGTGATAGGGGGTTCTTTATTGTGCAGCAAAGATGAAGATCTTTACTTGCTAATAGACCTTCTGTAACCTCAAGTTGGTGAGGTTTGAAGCGCTTTGCTACAGTATGACTAAGGTGGAAGACTGTACTTTCCACTCAGCCTCTGCTGACATGAATTGTGGTGAGGTCAGTTTTTATCTTTGGTGTTTCACTGAAATAGATTTGTTACAGTTTAACTACTTCCTGTCTTTCTAGGCTGTTCCTTCCCTGGTTCTTTAACTAGACAGAGCAGACTTTTGTTAGGCTTTCACTTGACTAGGCTCATTCATATTCCTGGGCTGCTGGCGTCTTCAGTTCCAAGTTTGAAGGCAGAATAAAATAAGAAACTTCTCACCATGTTGTTCCTTGGGTCTTAAGTTCCCTCGCTAGATTGTCTTCCTCTCTATAACTTTTTGTAAAAATTTTGTTTTCTTGTCACTGAAAAAATTTTTGTGGAGTTGGATTCAAAATGACAGACTAGACAGATACACTATCCAGACCCTGCATGTTGTTGTTGTTGTTAAGTGCCGTCGAGTCGGTTTCGACCCATAGCGACCCTGTGCAGGGTTTCCAAGGTTGTAAATCCTTATGGGAGTAGAAAGCCTCTTCTCCCGCGGAGCGGCTGGTAGTTTCGAACCGCTGACCTTAAGGTTCGTAGCCCGATTCGTAACCACTAGGATACCAGAGCTCCTTGCATAGCAAAGATTTAAGAAGTCAAGTGAAATGCATGCAGATGACAGTACTGGAATCCAGAATTAAAAGGAAACAATAAATAGATCAAATATTGATGAGAAGAAGATATTGGATGAAAATAGCAAATAAGGAAGGAAACATGAGGAGTGGCAAACTGCCATCCAGCACAGTGCAGCCATATATATTTCTAAATGATAAAAGTTATTACCTCAGTGTCTATGGGTCAAGAGTCCAGGCATGGCTGAATTAGGACCTCTGCTTGGGATTTAACAAGACTGCACTCAAGGTATCAGCTGACTGAAATCTCATCTGGGAGTTTGACTAGAGCTTCCCTTCATATTCAGGTTTTTGGCAGAATTCATATCTTTAAGTGGTATAACTGAAGGCACAGGGTTTTTTTGTTTGTTTGTTTGCTTGTTTGTTTTATGTCAGTTGGAGGCCATCCTCAGGTCCTAAAAGCTACCCACAATTCCCTGTCATATGGACCTTTCCAATATGGCTACTTAATCTATGAAGCTTACAAGGAGTCTCTCATCTTCCGGAATACCTAGCCCTTCTTTAAAGACTTTCATCTGATTAAGCCAGGTGCATCCAGACCATTTCCACTTTTATTTTACTTTTTATGGTAAATTGGAGGAATGTTTACAGAGCAAACCAGTTTTCCATTCAATAGTTCATGCACATTTTGTTTCATGTTATTGATTGCAATCCCCACACTGTAACATCACTTATTCTACTTCCTCCCTGTGTTTCCCATTTCCATTCCTCCTTCATCACCGTAACTAACCTCCTGCCTTCTGAACTTTGCTCTTCGGCAAGTGCTGCCCTTTTGATTTCAAATGGATGATTACTGTAAGGAGTTTGTACCTCCATAGTGTTGTTCATATTTTATATCTATCTTTCGTTTGGTTACAAATTGAGCCATAGGAATGAATTTAGTTTCAGGCATGAAGGGTGATTAAGGGCCATAGTCTTGGGGATTCTGCTAGTATATATCCAAAAAATCATTTCTATGACTTGAGTTTCTTCCACATTTTTCTTCCATTCTGTTCAGAACCATTATGATGGTATGATTCCTTTCAGAGTGTTCAGTAGTGATGGTTAGACCCATCTAATTCTTCTGGTCTCAGGGTTATATAAGCTGAGGTTCCACTGGACTAATTGTTTCTGTGCAGTGTGGCCATTTTAAATTATTGCAAGTAGTGTTCTGATGGGAACAGATTACTGTTTACCTGAGACTGTACGAGCACCACATTGGTAATCCACATCAAAGAGGTATGATCTCTCCTCATGCACAGCCACTCAGTGACGGAAGGCTTGCTCCCGCACTCTTACTTACCAGGCAGCAAGTCAATGTTTCCTCAATGCCAATGCTCTGTCACATGTCTTCTTTGTTTTTCTTCTGAGTTCTTCCCTTTCACTCACCACTTTTTTCCCTTTCCCTGCCCTTTTTTTTGGATCTTGTGAATCAGATACCCTCCCCGCCTCCAACTAGCAGCCCCAACTACGCCCTTCTCCTGTGGAAGTGGCTCCTATGGAACAACCACTGAATGCCAAATTCAGCAGTATTTGGCAGCTGGCACTTTCACCAGCACTGGGATGCTTCCCCCACTCCCATCCCCACTCTCTCTTATTTCCTTCTTTTTAGTTCTTCCCTTCCCCACCTTTTTTTTTTTTTTCATTTCCTGTCCCCAATGGCCCCCTTGCTATTATTTTGAATCCTGAAGAACAGATGACCCACCCCCAGCTCCCTCCTCAATAAACAGTACTTACCCATGCCCCTCCCCAATCATCAGTAAGTGTTCCTATGGAATGAACACTATCCCCTACTCTGCTGTTGTTAGCAGCTAGCATTTTCATTCAGTACTGGAATGCTTTGTTTCCCACTCATCTTTATTTCCTTCATCTTATTTCTTCCCTCCTTCACCCGCTTCCCAGGTTCTTTTTTTTTTTTTTTTCCCCTTTCGTTTTTCTATGCTTCCCTGTTTTGGGGGATACAGGAATGCCATAGAGCAGGTGTCCTGCCCCTTATCACTAATACATTCAGTAGTGCCTGCCCCTGCACTTCTAATGTATTGTCTATTTCTAAGATTTAAGTATTAATCTTAGTAGTGAAAGTCATAAATTTACTGTAAGCCCTACTATGCTGATAATGCTTTAATTCTGCTGTTCATTTGTCTTTGGTGATTAAATACCTCCACTTGGTCCCTGCCATCCTGAAATCCACCCTTATTGTAATTGTTGTTGTTAGGTGACCTTGAGTAAGTTCTGACTCATAGCAACCCTTTATAGGGTTTCCGAGGAGCCATTGGTGGATTTGAACCTTTGACCTTGCAGTTCAAACCGACCTTGAGGTCCAATACTAATTCTACAGTGCTAGACAAAGTGTCTTAATTTAGTTAGGACATTTTCTACATAGAAGAGCAATCATAGTAGTTTTTAAGTATAGTGGGACTCCCTTCACAAGCTTATTTCTCACAGATGTGGTAAAGGGTGTGTACTCTGGACATTCCTTGGATGGGTCTATGAATCCACCATGATAAAGTCAATCTACAATGCCAAACTCCCTACATCTTTGGACATCTTCTTATATGGTATACCAAGGCACTTCTAACATTTCATGTACTGTAGGACACCTCTTAGTTTATGTTTCAGTCAACCAACCAAATAAATGACTATATTGTGTAATCGTTAACATTTTTGTGCCTAAGACATAGCCCATTTCTAATCTCGAGCTGAAACACTAAATGAAGAATCTTTGCTTAAACCGTATCAATAAAATTAGTCAGCTCCAACTTCATGTTCCTTTTACCATTATCCCACATCCTTCATAGCCATTCCCACACATACTCCCCAGGTTTCTATTTGTATATAAGAAAAACCAATCAATTCTTTCACCTCTTGGAACTTGCTCACACTTAACTTTAATGATATGTCTATAAGCAAAACTGGCTGGTTGGGACTGATCCTAGGGATATTCAGCAAGGTTTTGCAAGATATTTGCGTAAGGAGATGCCTCAGGTAATGCCAGAAGTCCTACCGCAGGATATGTCTCTGCTTGACAAGATCTCTCCAAACACAGCTGCATTAATCTTTTTAATTTTTTTTATTTAGGGTTTTTATTGTGGATTGAGTAAAAGTTTACAGGGCATATCATCAATTTTACATTCAACAAATCATACACCTTGTTTCATTACAATGATGATAATCCCCTCCATGTACCATCAGTTAACAGTATTTCTCTCTATCCACTTTAGCTTTTTAAAAGCAAACAAACAAACAAAAAAACCACTCAGGCATATATAATAATTTACATTTCCAAAGGGCACATTCTGCAAGTCTGCCTCCTGGCCACCAGCTCTTAGTCCCTCTCTTCTTAGTCCAAGAAACTGGAGTCCTCAGCCACTCCTCCTCTCCATGCCCCATCTTGGCCTCCACCTCTGAGGCTGCTGCTTCTCTGGATAAAGTCCCACATTCTGCTTGTGCATTCCTCTCTTGATGGTCCTAGGGTCCTCTGTTTCTGGACTGTAAGATTAACCACTCCCTTGTTTTTGTTACAAAACTTCTACCTTTACAATTGTGACAGTCATAATTAGTCATGATAACAATTATTCACTATTGAATCTTACGAATCTTATCCCCATCTCTTTTCACCAGACTCATCTAGACAAGATGACAGCTATTCGGTGGGGACTCTTTCTTTCTCCCCATACTCTTAAACCAAACTCCCTCTTGAAACCTTGTAAGTCAGTCACTTCATGCCTTTATTGCCCCCTCATTTTAGGTAGCCAGTGTCTAAGTTGTTCATCCCTATCTACTCTGTGCACTGAGCGGATAGCATTGATACTTGATTTGAAGACTCTTTACCTCTCTGTTGGTATTTAGAGTAACTACCACTCTGAGTATAGGTCAGGTTCATCA
>NW_006408603.1:6992422-7001306 GCF_000296735.1 Chrysochloris asiatica
TGCTGTATCTATCTTATTTGATTGTTCCTGTAGTGCTTTCCTGATTTCGTCCTTATTTTTCTCAACTTCATTGTATAGTGTTTTGATACATTTTATAATCATTTTTCTGAATTCCTTCTCAGGCATTTCCAAAGCCTGACCATCTTCCAGTATGGAGCATAGGTCTACTTCCAGCTCATTTTCCTCAGTCACTTTTGCTTTCTGATTGCCTCCAGGTAGAAGTGACCAGGAAATGGGCTTCTCTTTTCACTCTTCTTCTTGAGAAATTTCAAGATGCCACTGTTGGTTGTTTTGACGTAACTTAGGATTTAGTTTTTGGCCTATTTCCTTTTTTGTCTGCTTGTCCCACTCCACAATCCCCATTCAGGGCTTTTTTTTCTAATTATAAACAGTTCAGGGCCAGCTGTGGCCATTTGATTTTAAGTGGAAACTGTCTCTTTATATTTTGAGGAGATCTGTGCACATGCGTAGTAGAACCCTCTGAGGGTGGGCCTGGGGTGTCCACTAGCTCCGGCATCCTTATAGTCACCAGAATGGAGGTGCACAGACAGCAAGGGACCAATGAACAGATACCAAAAGAAAAGAATGTCCATACCTTTATCTCTGTGGTTCTGTCAGGCATCCGTAGTTGCTCTGATCCTTCCCCTGCTTGGTCTCACCCAAGATGGTGGCTCCTGGAGCAGCTGAGCATCTTGAATTAGAAAGCAATGGATTTCTTGCTTTTATTACAAATCCCCCTAGCTGTAAGCCTTCCAACCTTGTAAATATTCCTTTATACGTGGTTCAGAGTTCTGGGACCATCCTCTGAGCCTGCTTCGTCCTGTATTCTGTGTTGTTGCTGATGGAGCGCTTTACTTCACTTCCTCCCGATCCGCCATCTTGTTTGTTCTCTCACAGCTGGGTTAATCTTATCATATATAGAGAAAGGGATGATTTTATCTTGGAAAATTTTTTAACAGACAATGCTTCAGTCTTCATATGGGAGAGAGTAGTTGTATTGGAGGGTGTGATTTGACAGAATTTAGGGGTTAAATGTCCTCAGATTCAATACTATCTGCTCATCTCTATCCATCCAAAGTTCAAGGATCTATTTCTTCCCTTTCATTGCCTTCATTTTAACTTCAGACACGACATGAGGATGAAAATTCAATTGTAATTCAGCCATTCTTAGTATAAGACTCTGTGATTTTCAACAACAATGAGCTATTTCCTTGAGATAAATATTTCTCTATCTGCCTCTCATACACACCCACACCCACATACACACATGCAGTTTTTCTAGTTGTTCTCAGTGGGACAGTTCCTCTGAATTACCCATTCTGCCATTACTTGCATCAGAGGTCTTAAGTTCAGCTCTCTTCTGTATTCTATTTGTTGTTGTTATCTGCTGTGGAGTGGGTTCCGACTCAGAGCAAACCTGTACAGGATTTCTGAGCCTGTAAATCTTCATGGGAGCAGAAAACCTCATCTTTCTCCCATGGAACAGCTGGTAATTTTGAACTGCTGACTGTGAGATTAGCAACCCGGTTATAACCACTACCGTTACCAGAGCTCCTTAGTTTGAGCATATACTTACATTTCCCCCAATGATGTCCCTTTGAACACTCAGCTCATTAATATTCATGCATCCTTTTCAAATATAAACATTAAAGTCTTTAATTTTTCCTGTAAATACATTGTTAGCTTCAGTCCACAATTTTCAAACTCTGCATATTTATTATTATTTAGTTTTGTGTTTTTTTCTAATTTTATTTGGATTTTTTTTTTTTCCTTTGGCTCCTGAGTTTCTCAGGTATAATTGCTATATTTTAGATGCATGTTTTATTTGTTTGAAAATTTTAAGGATTTATATTTTTATTGATAGTTGATCAACTTAGATAACACATATTTATTTTTATATTATTTTATAGCAATTAAAAATTTGTTGAGACTTACTTTATACTTAATGATATGGCCAATTTTCAAAAAGCTCTGTGTGTGCTGGAAAAGAATATGCGTTCTGAAATTTAAAATAAGGGTTAAGGTATAACTACCAACATAAATATAAAGATTGATGTAAATATATCCCTAATGTAAAGCTCACTAATTTTGATATCCTCTTAATCTTTCACTCTACAGTACTTCAGAAGCTCTTCAGAGGGGATATTCAGCTTAGCAATAATTGTATTTTCATTTGTTCAAAATATATTTTAAAAAATAATCTCTTTTTTTTAGACTACTACCTTAACAGAGTATAAAATTTTAAGGTAATAGTTTCTATTCTTTCATCCTTTTAAAAATATTATTTCATTATCTTCCGCTTCTGTTGTTAATGTAGAAAAGTTAAGAGTGGACCCATTTCTTGGTCCATTGTATATACTGTGACATTTTCCTATGGCTATTTTTATTAATTATTACGGGCTGCATTTCAATTTACAATGGAGATCTATGACAGGAAAGGTAAAGGAAAGGGTGGTTTGGGGAAAGCAAACACTTTCCCACAAATCTTCATCCAATTTCCACTTACGACATATTGACTAAAACTTGGTCACATGATCATAACAACTACAATGGAGTGTATTCACTAAAAACCACTGTCATCAAGTCCATTCTGACTCATAGTGTACTGTATAGAATTTCAAAGGCTGTCAGTCTTTACGAGAACAGAAAACCTCATCTTTCCCCCCATGGAGCGACTGGTGGGTTTGAATTACTGACCTTGTGGTTAGCAGTCCAGTGCTTATTCTATAGCATTGTCAGGACTCCTTTATTTTTATTGTTGTTAAATGCCGTTGAGGAGATTCTAACACATAGCAACCCTGTATAGGGTTTCAGAGGCTGGAAATATGTGCAAGGAACAGAAAGCCTCATCTTTATCCTGCAAGACTCCTTTGCAAGAGAGTTTATTGAAGATGAATGAAAACAATTAGTCCAAAGGACTAATGGACCACACAAACATCAAATAAATATAGGTTTGACAGAGGATATTTGTACATGGGTATTACCTGCTGCAAATATAACTATGAATGTGGTGAAGTTTTGAAATTTTCCTGTTGTTGCTGTTAGATGCTGTTGAGTGGGTTCCAACTCATAGCCATCCTATGCACAACAGAATTAAACATTGCCTGGTCCTGCACCATCCTCACAATTATTGTTACACTTGAGCACAAAATTTCCTTCACATAACCAAATATCGTAAGGGAATGAAGTGCTGGGCCTGGGGGCTCAGGACCCTTGTCTCAGGGAATACCAAGGTTAATTGGCGTAGCATAGTCCACAAAACAGTGCTCTACATCCTACTTTGGTGAGTAGTGACTAGGGTCTTAAAAAACTTGTGAGTAGTCATCTGTTGTTGTCATTCAGTGTCGTCGAATCAATTTTGACTCATAGCAACCCTGTCTAGTGTTTCCAAGAAGCAGCTAATGGGTTTGAACTGCTAACCCTGTGGTTAGCAGTCAGGTGCGTATATTATAGTGCCACATCAAGTTGCTGTTAACTCTCCATTTTTCCTTATCCTGTCCCTGTTGTTAAGTTATTATATGCAATCCAATTGGTCCTGACTAATAGCGACCCTGTATAGCATTTCCAAGGAACAGCTGGTGAGTTTGAACCATCAACCTTGGGTTTGTTAAGTGATATCGAGTTGACCCACAGAAACCCTGTATAGGTTTTCCAAGGAGCGTCTGGTGAGCTTGAGCCGCTGGCCTTGTGGTTCAAACCAACTTTGCAGTCCAGTGCATTAACCCACAGTGCCACACCAGGACTCAAAATCTTGGGTTTAGCAATCCAGTAATTATCCTACAGCACCACAATCACAAATGAACTTTATTCTTTATGTTGCTATTGTTGTTGTTAAGTGCCATCACGACCCTGCATAGGATTTCCGAGGAGCAGCTGGTGAGCTAGAACTGCTGACCTTGCGGGTCAAACTGATTTTGCAGTCCAATGCATTACTTCACAGAGCCATTGTTGTTGTTGTTAAGTGCCGTTTAGTTGATTCTGACCCATAGCGATCCTGCATAGTGTTTCCAATGCATAGTGTTTCCAAGGAGCGACTGGTGAGCTTGAATCGCTGACCTTGCGATTCAAACGATTTTGCGATCTGGCGCGTTAACCAAATCAGTTCCACTTCAGCGACTCCATGAGCAACAGAATGAAACACTGCCTAGTCCTGTATCATCCTCACAATCATTGCTTTGCTTGGGCGGATTATTGCAGCCACTGTGTTCATCCAAGATGAAGTCTTACCATCCTCTTTTTTAAGGAGCATTCTGATTGTTCTTGCAAGAAAGATTTATTTATTCTTCTGACAATCCGTGATATATTAAATAGTCTTAATCAATGCCACAATTCAAAGGCACTGATTTTTCTTCAGTCTTTCTTATTCAATGCATACGAGGCAACTGAAAATACCATGCCTTGGGTAAGGTGTGCACCTTAGTCCTAAAGTGACATTTTTGCTTTTTAACACTTTAAAAGGATCTTTTGCAGCAGATTTACCCAATGTATAATGTCATTTGATCTCTTTTTTTTTTTAAATTGTGAATTGAGTGACAGTTTACAGAGCAGATCATCAGTTTTACAGTCAACAAATCATGCACCTTGTTTCATTTCAATGATTGCAGCCTCCTCAATGTAACATACGCATTATCCTACTTCCTCCTTGTGATTCTTGTTTCCATTCCACCTTTTTTTCCCAACCCTTCTGAATTTTGTCTTTAGGTAAATGCTATCCATTCTATCTTGAATGGTTGACCATTCCTTAGTGTGCATACTAATATAGTGTTGTCCCCACTTTATATCTTATACTCCATGGCTGAAAATTGAGCTACAAAGCTGAGTTCAGTTCCAAACCTCAAGGATAACCAAGGACCATAGTCTTGTCTATTTCTAACCAGTAAGACTTTTTTTGTTGTTGTTGTTTTTGAGTTTTGTTCCAAATCTTCTCCCACTCTATCTAGGACTTTCAGAACAGTTGGTAATTGTAGCCAGGCATCATACAGTTCTTCTGATCAGAGGATGTAGACACTAATGTTCACATGTTCCCTTAGTCCATTTGACTAATTGGGTCCAAGTGTTTTCAATTTTCATCTTCTTTCCTCAGTTCAGGGAGAGACCAATAGTTGCACCTGAGATGGCCGCTCTTGAGCTTTTGAGATCGCAGTCACTACTCATATAAGCAGGATGTAGGGACATTGTTTTTGTGTTAGGCCAATTGACCATGATGCTACTTGAGACTATGATCCTGAGTTCCCAGATCCAGCAACCTATTCCATTGAGGAGTTAGGTAATGTTTAAGAAGCTTTGCTAGCTTTGAACCCTATATGCTCCACCACAGGAATCCTAGTGTAGACCTGAGGGTTAATGTACTGGCTTGCAAGGTCAGTTTGAACTTTAAGGTTGGCTATTCAAGCTCACCAGTCACTCATTGGAAACCCTATACAGGGTCACTATGAGTCAGAACAGACTCGATGGTACTAAATAACAATAAACATGCTCCACCACAGAGTCTTAGTTTGGCATTGTAGGAAAAGCACTCAAGCATAAAGTTGGTTTGAACCACAAGGTCAGCAGTTCAAACTCACCAGCTGCTTCTTGAGAACCCTATACAGGGTGGCTTTGAGTTGGAAACAGCTTAACAACAATAAGCTCCACCACATTCTTGGAAGTGTTTTCAGCAAAGATACTCACGTACAAATATCCTCTGTCAAACCTTTATATATTTATACGTATACTCCCACTCTTCCTCCTGTTTCAGCCTGTGTATCTGTCCATGTATTTATTTGTTAAATAACTGTCATTGCAAAATATGAAAGGATGCAGAAATATCCAAAGAAGACAGAAGGAATACAAGAGTCACTATATCAACAGGAAATGGTCCATGTTCAACTATTTCTAGAAGCAACATATGATTAAGAAGTATCATATGATCAACAGTCAAGGCACCAGGAATTGATGGAATACAAACTGAAATGTTTCAGCAAACTTCTTTTTTTGCATTGTTTGCATTGGGAGCACTCACTCATCTATACCAAGAAATTTGGAAGACAGTTACCTGGCAAACTGTCTAGAAAAGATCCATATTTGCATTCATGCCAAAGAGAGGTGACCAAATGAAATACAGAAATCATCAGACAATATCATTAATATCACATGGAAGTAAAATTTTGCTGAAGATAATTAAAAAATGACTGCAACAGTACACTGACAGAGAACTCCCAGAGGTTCAAGTCAGATTCGGAAGAGGATATGGAACAAGAGTTATCATTGCTGATGTCAGATGGATCTTGGCTAAAAGCAGAGAATACTAGAAAGATGTTTACCTGTGATTTATTGACTATGCAAAGGCTGTCAATTGTGTGGATCACATATTCTGCTGCTCTATCTGGGACCTCTAATGACCCCTTTTCAGAGTAGTTGGTAGTGGTAGCCAGGCACCTTCTTCTGGTCTCCGAATTGTGGAGACTGATGTTCACATGTTACATTAGTCTGTTGAACCAATTGATTCCAAGCTTCCTCAATTCTCATCACTCTTCTTTGTTCTGCACATGGAGAGACCAGTAGCTGCACCTTAGATAGCTATTCATGGACTTTGTTTTTTTTTTTTTAAGTTTTTATTGTGAATTGAGTGATAGTTTACATGGGAGAACATCGGTTTTACACTCATCATTTCATTGAAATGATTACAATCTCTCTGTGTATCATCATTCAACAGTATTTGCTTCCATTCCCTTTGTTGTTTTGTTTTATTTTGTTGCTGGGATGTACACAAAAACACTCAGGAATTATAATCATTTAAACAACTAAAGGGCACATTCTTCAAGTCTGTCTCCTGGACACTAGCACACAACTTTTCTCTTCCCATGAGTCTAGAGTCCTCAGCTGCTGTATGTCTCCATGTCTTCCTCTCTGCCTCCAGGTCTGGTGTCGCTGCTTTTATGGATAGAGTCCCACATTGCACTGTGCTCCTCTCCTTTGATGGTCCTAGGATCCTCTGTTCCAGGACAGAGGTTAACTACTTCCATCTTTTTGTTACAGAACTTCTACCTTTACTATTGTGACAGTGGCTATTAGTCATGATTACAATTACTCACTATTGCATCATAAGAATCTTATCCCCATCTCTTTTCACCAGACCCATCTAGACAAGATGAAAACTATTCAGTGGGGATTCTACTTTCCTCCGCACACTCTGAAACTAAACTCCCTCTTGAAAACTTGTAATCCAGTCATTTAGTGCCTTTATAGCCCCTCTATTTTAGGTAGCCAATGTCTAATTTGTCTATCCCTATCAACCCTACATGCAGAGGAGATAGGATTGATACTTGATGTGAAGACTCCCTCTCAGTTGGTATTTTGAGCTACTATATCCATAAGTATAGGTTAAGTTCATCCAATTGTAACAACTTACATTTGTTTCCTTTATCAAAAACTTTTTTTTTTTTTTTAAATCTACCTCTAATCCAGTTCTGATCAACAAGCCTTCAAAGCTAGGTCAAATAAATATTATCTACAAGTTTGGGTATTCTTGTGCGTATCCCCTCACTTCATATCAGCTGGACACTTCACTTTCAGCTCTAGTCCTCGATGGTTATGTCCTTGTCCATGGGCTCAGGAGTACCCAGATCTCACCATACTTCAGACAAACCAGTCCTTCCTCTTCTCTCTCTCATCTCCAGGTCAATGGGAATCTATGGAATGCCACTCATGGACTTCTAATGTTCCAAATGCTATTCATCACAATGGGATGTAGAACATTGTATTTGTAGACTATGTTATGTCAATGGAGCATGGTGTCCCCTGAGACTATAATCCTGAACCCCAGGCCCAGAAACTCATTGCCTTAAGATGTTTGATAATATCTAAGATGTTTACATAATTTTTTCCCACTGTGTGTACCACACATTCAAACTTGTGTTTGCAGGGAAGGTACCAGCATCCCCAATATCTTCTTTCAAATTCTTGTATATTATGGTATATATTTGGAAGACAACTATCTGGCCGACTGATTGGAAGAGATCCATATTTGTGCCCATTCCAAAGAGAGGTGACCCAAAGGAATGCGGAAATCATTGGACAATATCTTTGATATCTCATGTGAGTAAAGTTTTACTAAAGGTAATATAGAAATGACTGCAAGCATACATTGACAGAGAACTTCCAGAAGTTCAAGCTGGTTTCAGAAGAGGATGTGGAATGACGGATATCATTGCTGATGTCCGATGGATCTTGGCTGAAAGCAGAGAATACTAGAAAGATGTTTACTTGTGCTTTACTGACTACACAAATGATTTCAATTGTGTGGATCATGACAAGCTATGGACAACATTGTAAAGTATGTGTATTCCGGAACACTTAATTGTGCTCATGAGGAATCTGTACATGGACCAAGAGGCAGTTGTCTGAACAGAACATGGGAACACTGAATGGTGTAAAATTAAGAAAGGTGTGTGACAGGGTTGTGTTCTTTCACCATACTTTTTCAACCTGTGTGCTGAGCAAATAATACTAGAAGCTGGATAATATGAAGTAAGACGTGGTATCAGGATTGGAGGAAGACTCATTGACAACCTGAGATATGCAAATGATACAACCTTGCTTTCTGAAAGTGAAGAGGACTTAAAGTATTTACTGATGAAATCAAAGACTGCAGCCTTCAGTATGGATTGCATCTCAATGTCAAGAAAACAAAAATCCTCACCACTGGACCAATAACCAACATTCTTATCAATGGAGAAAAGATTGAACTTGTCAAGGACTTCATTTTTCTTGGATCAACTTTCAACACTCGTGGAAACATCAGTCAGGAAATCAGATAATGTATTGCATTTGGCAAATCTGCTGCACAAGACCTTTTTAAAGTGTTGAAGAGCAAAGATGTCAGCTTGAGGACTAGGGTGCTCCT